>NC_091019.1:36628530-36756030 GCF_041296385.1 Aphelocoma coerulescens
TTGCATAGCAACTAAATTCAACAACAGAAAAATTGCCACTAAAGACAGTCAAGAAGTTGGATTAATGAATAATTGTAATTCATGCTGAAACAATGTTCTATCAACTTTTTCTGTGTAATTTAACTACAAGAACAAGCATAAGTGGTATATAACATTTCCGTGAATGGGACCCTTAGGCTTATTCATCTGAGCATGTTTAGCTTGCCAAGTTTAAATATTTTCAGAACTGATCCTGTACTGAGAAGCCTTCATCACAGCACAGCATTTAAAATGATGGATGTGATACATATTTAATACAATAAAATGGCCATTTATATGCTCATACTAGACACAAGGGAAATCCTTGTAGGAAAGAATTCTAAAATCAAAAGGGGCCTATTTTCTCATTGGCACACAAGGAATTTGGGTACCTAACTCCCATTACTGCTGATGGGTGTTATGAACCCAGGTCTTCCATGCATCAGTGAGACTATACATATTTAAGGTCCAATTCAGCAGAAGGGAGGCCCTGCACATGTCAAACTGCAAAAAAAATTCCACAGGTTTACCCTGTGCAGCTGAATAAAGAGGGAGAACTGCAGTCTGGGACTATCACATCATTGCTTCAGACAATCAAGCCTTCACAGACTGCATCTGTGCTGTCTATTCCCCATCCATACAGAAAATATGGACATAACAATGATCCCTTGGAGCTCAAAAGAAAGCTGCCTGACAGTATTGTCCACCTGGGCACCAAGATTTCTGAGCAGCTAGGAACTCTATTGTATGGCTAGGTTGTCTTTTATCACTTCAATGGCACTTAAAGAAAGTGTGGGAGAAGGGAGGGGGGCCAGGGGGGTGTTGGTGGAAGAGTGAACCCAAGTTAATTAACTGAAGCTTTCCACGAAAATTTATGCAGCAAAAAATGAGAAAACTAAAGCAAACTAACAGGCGTACTGCAACAAAACAAGATTGGGGCAGACAGAAGCAGGGAAAGAGCAGTAAGAACATGCTTCGTGTTATCTGAACACATCGATGGCATTGACAAGTGTGGTTGGTTTGGGCCATCAAAGAGATGGCCATGTGCTACTGCACAGTTGTTATTTAGCCTTTTCAGTTTACAATTAAACATGCCAATTTGAGCTACGAACAGCTCTTCTGAATGTGGACCACAGTACCCCTGGCAAGAGCTCTGTAAGATGTTCTGTGTTGTTCCCCACCCCCCTCCCTTTTTTTCCAGGGACACACTGAAAGCCCGTTTTTACAAACAGGAATCTCTGCTGAGTTTTGATGGCTTTTGATCAGGCACTAGCCCTTCAGCACTGCCGGCCACTGTGGCAAAATTGACCACAGCAACATTCAATTATTCTGACTCACTGTGGCTGTGCAACTAAGATCTATAACATCTGAAGACATCTCTAAGATGATTTCAGGACAGAGTAGAGAAGGACATCTGAGCCCAGTTTCTTTATAGCTACTCATAATATATGGAAATCCATTAAAATCTGACCAATATACTAGTTTTGCATTTGCATATCTGATTAAAATGCCATGCTAAAAAATTGTCTTTTTTAATCGTTAACATCACGTGTTCTGGTTTAATAGCTTAACTACTACAGAGGATATTGTAACTTTGAGCTCTTATTTGATGGCTGTTAATAGCACTCCTCAGGTATGAAAGACTGAAATTAAAATTAAAACTGTTTGTTGACAAGAAGAATAAATCTTGTAAGATCTTTATGTTCATTATGTTAAGAAATGATTCACAGACAAAAAACAGGTATTGATTTTAGCAAATTAAGGAAACCAGAATATGTATCAGAACTTATTTAAATATCCTAAATTCTGCTTAAAAGCACAATCTGCTGGCTCTGCAAAATTCTGGAAATGCACCCTGCCGTTTGTACTAATTGGTGGGAAATTCGGGCCTGTGTCAAAGACAACTAATTGTCTGATGAAAATAGCTTGTTTCTGACATCAGTAGGTACCACACCCCTATATCACATGAGGAGGGTTTCAAAAAGGTGTTATATATTGTCATGGTAATTATAATTGGGTTATATGTATCCAAGGTACAGAACCCATACAAGGTGATGGCATAAAAGAGGGTCTTATAAATGAGACTGTAGGGCATTTAACTAAACAATTGCACGCAGAATAAAGAGCTTACATAAAAGTGTGTATTATGCAGATCTTAGAAACCTGTGTCTCTGAGAAGACACTATTTTGACCATAATGCATTCTGTCATGTGAGATAAAATGCAGAGAACATTTACATTTCTCCCACTCACTGAGCTTCTATCACACGGCTTGCATTTTTCTCACATCAATGGGCATCTTTTTAAACATTATATTCATGTCTGTCTCTCTTGATGGCAAATAAAATTCAATAAATAAAATACTTTATGATAAATATGTTAGATTTAAGAAGCAGTTGTGATAAAATGCTCAGGTTTTCAAAAAAGATTTGTTAAAAACAAATAAATTTAACAAGACTTGTACACAAGCTCAAAATATATTAATATATTGTAGATGATGCACAATAACATAATGACCCAAAAGGACATTTGCACAGTTTTTCACACTGCTTAACTTACTGCTAAGTAAGACAAATAATCAACAGAACGTGGACTCAGTGACTCTGTAGATCAGATCAACATATGACTGCTGCAACAGCGTGACTTGCCAGGGCACTACAAACCAGCCACAGTTACAGATAGTTACTGTATAGCAGGGGACATGCCCACTACAAAACCATCAACAAGTCTATTGTCACTTGGAATCCTGTTGTAGAACACCAAATATTTCTATCAATACTATAACACAAAGCATACTCTTTTGCGGTCATCAACCAGATTGGTGTACTTGGCAAACCAATAATTTGTAATAAAATATAATTAGTGCATGCAATTTAAATTTCTTTCTGTGTTCCTGGTAATAATCCTCTTTTGGGTAATTTGAAATTGTACAGTTAGTGTGCATCATCTTACAGTTAAACAAATAGAAAACTTACTGCAAAACACTCAGTGTCATTTTACATTTTTGCTTCTAGCCTCTTCAAGGTGTCTGTTTCTCCAATATTATTCCTAGTTTTCTTTTTTTTTTTTTTTTTTTTGCTTTTGAAACTATAAAGCATATAAAAAGTAAAGAGTCTTTCCGTATAATTTAATTGCTTTTATTTGATTTTCAACTTAGTGGTTTCCTACTTTTTTTGTTAGTACGTACTTTAAAAGAGCTTTTTTAGTGTTTTATTATTATTTCCCTTATGCAACTGCCAGAAAAATCAGACAGATAAGGTGCCTTTTGGCATTTTTAGAAATGTAAATTAAGAAAGAGCCTAGCACTGATTCAAAGATCTTAGAATACAAACAAGATGAGTATTATTATTATTTTTGTTATTATTATTTACTTTTGAGTAAGATAGTTCCATAATGTCACACAAATAAAGTGAATCCAGACCTCTCAATTCCCAGTCCAATGGCTAAACTATATGTCAGCCTTCCTGAAATTTTGAGACTATGGGTCCTACTCCCCAAAGAACAAGGCTCAAGCATACACTTCCATCTCCACATATTTTAATCAGGTGGAATAGGTTACATATGGAGACACAAACAATTAAAGTAGGGTAACTATATCTGTTTTGCATTTAAGTTTTTAATTTAAAAAAAAAAAAAACAAAAAAAACCCCCACCAAAAACTGGAGCTGTTTTATCAGATAAATATGCAACCCCACTGAAATGGCAGGGTTTCATGAGCACTCCTCATCCCAGCTATTCACTTTATTACAGCTTTGCCAGGGAAGTCTCTTAAACTAAAGAATGAACATGTCTCATTTCGGATCAGACCAGTTTTACATAGTAAGTCACACAGCTAGATGGAGGAGCAGGTTGAGGATAGACCATAACTGCAGGAAAATATTAAAGGCTAATATCACTTTCTTGCTCTCCTCTTAATGTGATGTCAGGCTGTATCTGCAGGCATGCTCATGCTTGTGAACTGGGGATAAGTTACAGTGGCAAGATCCATTGCTGTAAGAAAAAATTTTCTTCTACCTGCTAGAGAGTGACAAAGACTTTCTTAAGCTTCAGAAAGGCACTTCTTGTTTGAAATGGAGCTGCTGCTGCTGCTGGCCCATCTCTCAATTTCCTCAACAAAATGCGAGGTAGTGCTCTTTACCATGAAGGCAAATTACTTCACATTCATCTCAATATTTGATCTATGTTCATCTGAAGTATATACTGCTCAGAGGCCAGTTATCCATGGCAGGCTTCAGCATTCCCCAGTAGCCCTACTGTAGTAGTGCAGATGGCTGCAGCAACTCTTTCTCCTGAGAAGAACTCAGACAACCAGCTGTGGTGGTTAGCAACCCAAGTTTAGCATGTAACTTTCAGTCATGGTGAGAACCCATGATTCCCTTATTTTGTCTTTTGCATGTTTTCCCCTGATTGGTTAATACTTTGTCTCCTGGTGTTGTGTTTGAAGTTATATATATTCATTTTCCTTCTTTAATATATATTAGTTCTAGAAAGTTCTTTGTTCCTCGACGCCCCATTGGATCCTTCCCTGAGTCCCTCCTATGTGTTGTTCCCATTGGTTCCATTCCTGTCAATCCCACCTGCTTGTCTCTATCCCATTGGCTGAGATCCCTTTCCACACCTATTCTGTACCCGGTATAAGATCCCTGGACCCTGCCACCAACTGGCCTCCTTGTCCCTGTCTTTTCAGGGGGATAAGCCTGTGTGGAACACATATGGAGAGTCCCTTCTCTTTACTTCTTTGCCTTTGTGCCTGCTTAATGGCGACAGAAAGATCCAGCCCCTTTTGGGTGAGGGGCTCTGCCCCGTTTTCATTGTGTGTTGGGCACCGAGTGCCGCCTTCCAGAGCGGTTTCAGCGTTGACGTCCGGGCTTCTTTGTGTCAGCATGCGAGGGGTAAAACCCCTTTCTGCCAGCTCCCAGTGGCTGAAAACCCCTCCCAAGTGGCACCTGAGCAGAGCAGGGTCTTCTCAAGGGGGAGAGACCCTGCTCTACCTAAGGCACCTCTCAGTCATCGAGGGATCTCGTGCCTCGGGACAGCCACCCCTTCTGTAGAAGCATGCTGCATTTTAGCAGTGCTGTTCTGGGAGGAGACCAAACCTCAGCTCAAGGACTGGTCATAGGGTGAAGGGCTTCAGCAGCAGTTTTCTGTTCCCAGGACCTATCTTTCATGTACGTGAGTATCTGAAATTTTTCGTGGGGTCCCCGGGGTGGTATATTTTAAGTTTGTCATTTTACTGCTGTTGGGGGTGAAGTTAAGTGCAGCCTTTTGTGCTAATTTTGTGTTACTTTTTGCTGCACTTGAGGGAGGTTTTAACCAAGTTGGGGTTCCCTGGAAGCAAGTGGGATTAAGTTTTCTAAGGTTTTTAGTCGTTGGGTGTTTCTGTATTTCCCCCGGGTGTCCCCTGAACAAATGCAAACACTGTCCTTTTGGGAACAGCCCTAAGGCAGAGCGGAGACACCTCTGTAGTGAAGAGGATTAAAGAAAACTCTAAGTTCTATCAGGGGCTCAGCGGGAGAGACCAACAACCTTCTGGGGAAAGAGAAGACTAGTCTAAAGTCGGTGGACCACCCTCAAGACTTTTTTTTGACCCTCTAAAGTACTATGGGTCACTACTGTATCCTTTTCTGTTAATTGCCTTCTATCTCGAAGGTTGGGAAGAGAGAAAGATGGGGGCAGAGTTCTTTCGTCTTCTACAAGGAGTTTTTCTCCCTGTTCTAAAAGTCCTTGTTCAAAAAAATTATTATTATACCAGGGAAGGTTTAAAATATTTTGTTCAGTGGTTATTTAAGCAGTGGTTAGTTGAGTATTTAAAGCGCTTCGTGTGATGGTTATTTATGTCGGGAAAAAGTTCTTTGCTTTACAAGCTAGCAAAAGCTATTGATAGTTTTATGAAACGTTTGGGAAATGTTAACCCCAGTTTAAAAACCCTTCACCGCTTCCCTCTCCCTGCATCCCTGTTCCCTCTGCCCCGCTTCAATGGAAACCGGGAGATGAATTCTGCCGAAGTGCACAGGTCCGCTACTGTCTGCCTGTTCTCTCCCGATCTCCTTTGTTCCCTGCCCACGGTGGTGCTGGCCAGGCCACCCCGGGTCCTACCCCAAACCTCTTCCCTGTACCCATTTCCCCAGTTTCTTCCACTTTAAAATTGTTACAAGGTCGTGGTGGCAGCAGAATCAGTTCCGTGATCCCACCTGCTATGTTTATTTTTAATTCTGCCATCTCCACTGCCCTCATCCAAGATGGCAGACACCACGTGGTGGCTGCAGTGGCGGGCTTTTCACCCGCGCACGGTCCCCCTCCCCCACCTGCTCCCGCTTATGTTACCACGCGTGGTCCCTCTTCCATCCCTGCCCCCCCATGCGTCGATATGTGTTGTGTCGGGCCCTTCCCCCTCCACTGGGACTCCCTTCCCAGCTGCGGACCCTTCCTCTCCCCCCTGTGTCCCTGTGCCCTCCATCGCTAGTCCTGCCCATGAAAACCAACCCACCTCACATTCGCACGCGGTCGAGACCAAGAGCGGGGTGGTAGCAGCCAGGGAGACCCCAAGACGCTCAGGGACAGTGGCACCTCTGCGTGCGCTGCCTTAGTATCCTTCCCTTTGCCGCCCAGCCATAGTGGAGCTGCAGCCACCTGTACCACTACACCCTACCTCTTCCCAATGTTCTATGGGGTCTGCTGCCACTCACAAGCTTACCGTTGCTCATTCAAGGGCCAAATAACAGCAGTAATTTTATCCCTTGATGCATTTATCTCTGGAACATGCTCACAACTGTCCTAGTTTCATGTTCCCAGCCAGCACTGTGTTAAAATACTTCTCAAATAGATCCTGTTTTCTTATGTCACAAAGGACAAAGCATCATTTGATGCCATAGTATTACCATGCTGAATTTGGTTAGACCGCTTGCAGGATAGTTTAGGTATGGTTGGCCACCTCTTGGCTCTGGGAGCTGTGCTTAATGACTGCTCAGAATTCCCTTCAGCTCAATTTTTTGTTCCTGCATCAAGGACAAATTTAACACAATGTATTAAATTTATCAAGCCATTCAAATCACGAAATTGACTTTAGAACACAAAATAGTCAGAAATAAATTAACATGGTGGAAGTTTTTATATTTGCCTTTTGGAATCCAGGCCTTTGATTCTAATTTTCAAGCTTTAGTTCATTGGCACATGAGATGGGAAAAACCTAAAATTTAAAATACAAAATCCCCAAATTTCCAACACTTGCTAATACATGTCCTTTGTTTTTATTGCTTTGTGCAAAGCAGATAAAATATCATGAGATCCATTATGAATTAAGAGTTTGGGAACAGTGGTCTTGCAGGACTTATCTGACATGATGTGCTGAAACTAAGAGACTGATATTTTTTAAAAGATTCTAAAAATCTGAAATTTGTATTGAAGTTCTTTATATAGGTTAGGCATCTATAGTGTTGAAATGTAATTTCTGGGTAGGTTGAGGAGGACTAGAAAGGGACCATCAGGATTAGAAGGTGGAGAAGACATTTTAATCCTTGCAGGAAACTCAGTTGAAAACATCATCACCACACCACCACTACTATGGCCAATAGTTGTACTTTAAATTTTGACAGCCTGATTTAGAATATTTCTCCCTAAAAATACTAAAATAATGTTTCCTATTCAGATCACACTGAAAAACTATTTTTTAATTAAATTATTTCAATCTTTTGCTTGCAAAAAAAAGGTTAAGCTGTTTTTGAAATACTTCCCTGCAATGTAAAATGGCTTAATAATTTCAGTCCTATATTGGGTGGTGAAGCTTAAAAGCAGTTGCCCAAACTTACAAATTATAAATTAAATTTCAGCTCAATATATTCCTATTTTTTTATGCTATTAAAACTTCATATGCTTCAAAACAGAATAGATACAGCTTTAACGTTTAGTAAAAGCTCTGCACGTAGTTAGCAATCATTTCTTAATCCTGGAGACAAGCTTGCAATAACGTTAATACTCATGAAACTCTGATGATCAAAAGTTGCTCACTCAGGCTGACTAGTACCACTTCTTTTGAGATAGGTTTTTCTTATGTCTCAACTTCTCACCATAGAAGCTCCACGTGTCTGTACTCTCACATTCATGTAATGGAACCAATTTTCTCTTCAAAAAGGATTTCTGGTTAGAAACCGTTCCCTTGCCCTTGCCATTTCAGAATCCTGCCAAAGAGAGATAGCAGGAGTAGAGTGCAGTGAGGAGGTCAGAGGAATGGCAAAGGAGATGTCTGCATAAACTACAGCTTTCTTTTTTAAACAATTGCCACACATTCTGCTCTGCCAAACAACTTGCTTTCAGAGAAATTCAAAAGGTTAAAGCAGAAGTCATTCCTGGAAAACTCCTTGGTTTTTAGTTAGTATCCAGTGAGCTTAAAAAGTAGGAAAGTAATAAAGTCACTAACAAATATTTTGCCTAAAGGAATATACAGACTGGACAAGCTTTAAAAAAACACCAATAGTAACTTTCCCCATTGAAACTAGTCCAAATTCCCACTGTTTTCCAATGGGACTACAAATAGAATCATGTCTCATCCTATTACTCATTTTAACATTGTTTTAGGACAACTATCACTCCTTTCATGATTACTGTCATTTTGATTATATCAATCTCTAGGAAAAATAGTCACCTACCATGACTCCACTTTGCTATGCCATGTCTCAAAACAGAGACATTTTTCTCTATTTTAGGTTTATAAATCCACTAAGACACCTATATTTAGCTATTAGACATATCATTTGGGTTTGTTTACATGGTACACAACTGTAGTTTTCAGCAACCCTTGTTCCTCACAGCAAGAAATAAAAAAATTGTTCACATTTAAAGGTCTAATCTAGGACTTGGATGACCCCAGTGTCAGTTCCCTACAGTGCCAAAGAAATTATTAGACCTACAAAGGCATCCTCACATAGGATAGCTCACAAAATTATTTGGTCTTTATTGCAGGATCTAAGCAGATACTGCAGTAAGTCTCCATGAGCATGCCATCAGAACTTCTCAAACACATGGTCTCTGTTGCTCACTCCCCCTGCTTCTATGAATCCTCCATTTTTTTCCTTGGCTCTGTTTCATTAGAAAGGATTATAGAATATTCTGGAATCTTGTTTCTAAGCCTAATTATACTAGTATTGTCCTAAATGGTGAACTGAGTTTGAGAAATCTAGTACATCAATGCTACTTCTTTTGTCAAGCATTTGTCTTCTGAACTACTGTGTAAATAGGGGGGTCTTGACACAGCTATTAACATCTTATTTTTAGTGTAAACAATAAGCATGCTTTATACTATAGATAACAATATACATTATTTTCTAGAATCTTACATGAAATTTTGCAACAGAATCCACAAGCCTCTTAACACTCTGGCAGGTCGTAACAAGCAAGGTCTGTAGCTTTTCCCCATTCCTCCAGCTGGCACCAATTTTATGTCTTTCTTATGTTCCTCTTCAAAAGTGCCCAGGGGCAGCAAAAGGAAACCTGCTCATGCCCTTAGAGCACTCATAATCTTGACTGCCCCTGTCAGGGCTCCCCAAGGCTCCCACCACAGGACCCTGTGTCAGCCATGTGACACCATGTGGCTCAGGAAGCACTGAAAGAAAATCTCTACTTGAAGAGGCAGAGTGACCAAAAGCATACCCAGGGCTGTCATAAAGAAGCAGCCCAACCCCTGATGCTGTGGGAGATTTGTTTACAGACTCTGCCTCTTCTGAATTTTCTTTAAGTTTTTTCTTCAGGTTTGTGTTCAAGTAAAATCTAGCTTTAAAGCTAGGGGGGGATTTGTTGTTTTATTGTGTTTTAAAAACCAACCTTTTTTAGTATTTTGGGATATTCACTTAAAGGAAAAGGTTATGGCAGAAATTACTGGCAAAGTCCTGTTATGCCTCTCAGACCAAGATCTGTGCTGTGAAACAAAGTTCTGCTTTGTTCATCACCCCATTCCACCCCAGCCCAGCACAAAATAAGTTCCACTTTACATCTCCATTAACCCCGCTTCTGCTGAATTCCTGCCTCTTCCATCATACACACTGCTCAAGAGAGCCTCAGAGGTAGCCAAGTGCAGTGGTTTGCATTTCACTTTTTAAATGCAGAAAACTTAACTTTTATGGTGACATAAACTCTGATCCAATAAAATACACTTTAAGAACCACTTAAAATGGGTTTTAATCTGAAAAATAAATCCATCACTTTTCACTCTGGCGAGACCCTAAAGTTATGTCAATGAAGAGTTTGGCCTGCTTAAGATCTGCATTTTTCTACATACTTAATAACTTGCATTTTGTGAGAACATTTTCAAATTACTAAAGAAGTCACAATACTGGCACAAACTTCTTCGTGTTCATATTCTTAAGGTCATATGAAAATATGTTACACTTTCCTGCAAACCCAGTTAACATTAGAAGTCTCTGACGCTTTATCTGAGACAAAGAGATTTCTGGGGAAGCTTTCTAACCCCCTCAATTGTTATGCAAATAGTTAAAATATTGAAATGAATTTAAGGAGTTATACTCATACACGTCAGTCCTGTTATAATTTGGAGACAATGAATAATATATTTCAGACAAAGTGAAGGCAGCAATAGAAGTAAACTAAAATAGGAAAATTACGCCCACCAGGCATTTAAATTTAGGAGCAGAATAAATTATCCATACATTAAAAGGTTCATATATTTCAAAGAAAGCATAAAAAAGTTTAAAAAATAACTGAGAAAATGTAACAAAAAGCAGAATAATTCCAAATGTGATCAAAGCTGGTGAGAAAACCTATTAAATGGATATCCTTATTGCACAAAAATTATAAAATACTACTTTCACAGATCTATTCTTTTAACAGATATTCACTTAGAGTGTCTGCTGTTTTATGAAACAAGTTTTAATCTAGTACACCAAAAAAAATATCATTACAATTAAGAGTTTTATCCATTCAAATTTCTATTGCATTTTTTCATCTTTTGCCACAATGGACATTTTTTGCTTTTAATCAAGTGTACTCTTTTATCTGGTATTCTTCCAAAAAGGACTTCCATACAGACTTGTATGATTCAGTTCACTGCATATGCTATTCTTACATATATATTAATTAAAAAACTCAGAGTGTTTGAAGAAACCCCCAAAATACCTCAATCATTTTCTCAGGTTGAAGAGCTGATTCTCCCAATATTCATCCGGGCCTTAGTTACTACTTTGTTTACATAGTGCTTTCAACCCTTTGCCACTGCCATATCTGTAACAGTATCTAAACTGTAACTGTCCTGATTTTATAACAGATTGTGATAAAAGTATCTGAGAAGAAATCCACGTGTTGTCACTAAGGTGGCTTCAGAATTAGGAATAGAGGAGATGCTCTTACTCATGCTATAATTTAAGAACAGCCCTACAAACAAATTTTTTCAGACCTCCAGTGAACTGAGCTAATGATATATAATGTCCAGTGAGGAACAGGCTCATCCCTATTTTATATTGCCATTTAACATTGCTATTTAACAGAGATTACATTACACTTCCCAGCTTCAAATGGAATGAGCTGCTTTGTACCTAATTCTGAGAGAATTAATACCTTCAAATGAATCCAGCCAGGACAACCAACACCGGTGTGACAAGGGGCAGTAGAACAGTTCTGTGGCTTTCTTCTGTGGTCAGAAGTGGTTGCAGAACAGTGCCCAGTGGACTGCAAGCCGGACTGGTCACAGAAAAGTGGATTTCAGAGATAGGCATGAAAGCATTTTACCATCTTACAGAGCACTGACAATATCTGACTTCACTGTCTGGCTTCTGAGAACCATGTCATGGTACCATGTCAGAGAAGTAACAGTAAGTCAGTTTGCTTTTTGCAAATGACTTGTGGTTATGTGATCACAGAGAAATGAAGGCTAGATCATAAAATTGCATTAGAATTGTGTAAGATCCACACAAAAATGTGTAAGATCCATACAATATTAGAAGATATCTCGTACTAAGAAAAGTTCAGGTTGATTCTTGATTTCACAATAGTGGGAAAGTTATTTATTTTTATCTGCCATACCATACTAATCTAAGTTTATCCAGTGTGCATCCTGGGCATCTCCCAGGCACCTGCATATAAAGGAAAATTATGCCACAAAATGATAGCTACTGTGCAACTATTCCGTGTATTCTCGTTTGTGTGCAGTAAGTGTGGCTCTATGTGAGGTGGTTCATTCCACTTGGAAAGCTGGTGGCATTGTATCCAGTGTGTATTAAAAACATCTCCAAAGGGACTTAAAGTGTAGCAGTTTTCATGCTGTAAACCAAAGGCTCTGTTATTGCATACTTATTTGATATATAAAAGCCACGATAGAGCCACAACTGATGTAAGAAGGTCAAATCTCTGTTGAAAATCATTAGAGGTTCATCAGTATGATGTGTGCCATTATTTATAACTTAATGAATGTTAGCTAAAAATCACTTGAATAGCACTTTACTTATTAACATATTTCAAGCTATCTGTGCTCAGTGCTACCATAATTTTGGTAGCATAGCTCTGAAATATGCAAGTCTTGCTAGCTTATGGGGAGTACATGGGCAGAATAAGAATGTTCCAAAGGGCTGTGTTCTTTCTGAGGAAGAATAAATGCATACGAGATTCACAATCAAGGAAATTTTATAGTATGGAATCCAGACGAGACTGATATATAATGCAGAAATTTATGCTTCTTAATTTAGCTGGTCAAGTTTAATGGAAATTATAGGTTTGCTATGAAATGATATAGCTAAGGAGTTACACAGTAGTAGGTCACCAAAGAAGCCATCCCTCCTGCCTTCCCTAAACTTAGGTCTTTTGGGATGTGTGGTTCAGTCACTGATTGGTATTTGTAACATGTTGTTAGTAGTAAAATTCAACTATTTCATTTTGTGAGAGCTGGATCTTAACTTCTGGCAGTGCTATTTCACTGGCTCTGAGTGTAGGGTTTTTTGACTGATGAGTCATTCATATAAAGTTCTAATGAACACATAATTACATCACTGTGTCAATTCCTACAATTTTAAAAGCTTTCCCACTCCCACCAGCAGGGGTTTTTTTTTTAAATGGCTGGGTACCTAGAATTGCCCTTTCTTTAGTGATTTGAAGAAGTAGGAATATATCACCTGAAAGCAAGATAACAGGATAAAATTATCCTTCATTACTTTTGGGACAAAAGTATATAAACTTTAGGCCTCCAAACCTAAACTCTCACTCCAAAGCTAAGCTTCACAAACACAAAGAGACAAAGGGGTTTGGTCTCTGGCTGCATGTGACTACTGGCCCCGTCCATATGCTGGCAACCTCAAGCTGCGAAGGACCATGGATTTCTAGTTAGGTTAGAAGTGATTTGGGACAGATCAGAGGGCTTTTCTAAACACTGATGGTAAAGAAATGTACATCAACAGATGGCAGGAACTGTCCAGGCTTTTGATGGAGGATTAATGAAAGATGCAAAACAGGGATAATCTATAATTTCCTATCTAAAGTATCAGGCTGAATAACCGAATTGCTCAGAGACAAGGATCTTATTTTCTCAAAAAAAAAAATTATATTTTTTCTAAAATGTGGGGTCCTTTCCAGGGGCCTGATGAGTCCTAGGAAGAATCTCCAGGTCACTCAGATGTGGGGAATCAGCTTTGCATTTTATAAGGCCAGACAGTTTCAGAATTGTGAGTTGTGCTGAACAAATTATTGGTAGAAAATTAAGAGAAGTTAATGAAATTGGAATATGATCGAACCATAAACTTTTGCATGTAGTATTTTTCTGCATATTCAGCATACCTTATTCTTCACTCTCTCATGTATGTGAATAGCTAAATAATGTAAATCATCATTTTACTGATCTAAATGAATCCTCTTCAGATAGTTTTAATTACGCATGTATAGTACAACTCCAAATCAATCCCAAGGGAAAATGAATTGAAGACAGTTTTTAAAAGGATAAAGAATGGTGGATTCTAATTTTTACTGATGAAAGAAGATGAGTGAATTCTGCAAATAGAGGAGCTGAACACTCAGGATGCAGAAGCTTCCTTTGTATCTTATTTTCAGCCAAAGAAAAATAATATGTCTTTCTTCTTTTTCTTTAGGAAGGAAAAAAAGCAAAAAAGCTGTGTTTTTCTCCCAAGTTATGTCATTTCTTTCATATATGTCTTTTCTTTGTTCAAAAAAAAAGCTTTTGCCTTTTGCCTACATGCCTGGTTTTCAAGTGCCATATGTCAAAATCTTACAGTCAACTTTTGATTTTATCACCTATTCAATACACAAGAAAAAAAGCAATTACTTTAAGTACACGGTATGTGGATTTTTTTTTTTTTTAAATTTATTTCCATTTTAAAACCTTATATTCCAAATCCCAGTCTTAAAATTTGCCAACACAATATAATTTTTTGATGTCTTGCAATTAAATCATTCTGATTTCACATTGTCACAAAATCATCCACTTGGAGAAAATATCTATGAGTCCTGATTTGCCTTTCTGAATCTATTTTTCACAGTTGCAAAGTCCTGGTCAAATAAATTAAATTACTACAGCAGTATGTAACTAATTTTATGTAAATTAAGGTGTTAATGTTCTGAAACGCATTCCTGAAAATGGTCTGTTTTCTCTTGCAGCTTTTCTTCATTAATGCCACAATGGAAACCCAAAAATTAATTTCTACAAGACTAAGTGTTGTTCCCTGACCTTTAAAGGAATTAATTTTATAGATAGTCTTAATGGTCATCTGACACTTCTCAGTAACCTACCCAAATAAATCAACACCCCTGCCTGCATGCCAACAGAATGGGTGAATGTGAATAGAGGGTTTTTTAAACATCAGATGATCTAAGCAAGTTTTAGTCATGTTGCTGGGTACATAATTATTGTAATGTTTTAACCTCTGTTTGTAGCAGTCCCCTAACACAAGCAAAATTGACGCTATAGGTTACCAAGAAAATACAAGATTAGCAGAAGGAAAATAAGTATAATTAGAAACCAGAAAATGCAAAGTTAGAAAAAGCCTTATTGTTTAATTAGAAAGGCTCAAGTAACAAATATATTCAGACAGACAAAAAAGAGGCAAAACTTAAAAAAGGTAGCTAAAACCTCAATTTCCAGCTACCAGTTTCCTCACTTTGTTTGTCATCACATCAGATTAGACCGAGAGAAGCCATGATTATCTTTTTAATTGATTTTGCATACAGGTCCAAATTGGTTCTATGTTAATTTTTTTTTGATGTATTCTAAATAATCATCTGGAATATTTAAATAAACCGGGTCATGTCCTTCAACTACTGGGTAAGCAATTATATTGGCTTGAAAAAATACAACCTTTGCTGCTACAACTTTTCTGCATGTATCAGAATATTCTATACAGCAGGGTGATTTTTATAAACTGATAAACTCTATCAGTTTAATGCACACCACTTGCCGCTTCAGTGTGGATGAAAAGATGAGAAGGTATTCTTGCTCTGTTTCTGAAAGTCCAGTTTCCAGAGAAATTTTCTTGCCCTGGTTATTTTGCCTACATTGTACTAGTTTATCTGCTTGCCAAAATCTATGAAAGTTTTGACATTGGCCTCAGTGAAAAATCTGATGGTTTTGCATAGCCACATACCACTGAGCATCTCAGTGTTATAAAGTTACCAATTCTTATAAAATAATTGTATTCCTTCTGAGAGGTCTCAATCTGAGATCAGTATAAGAGAATCTAAATATTTTTTTTAAAATGAACATGAATATTAAAAACTTAAAATCCATGCTGTCAACACAAAGAATCATGGATTTAGAAAAAATTGGAAATAAATGTTGGCAGTCCAGATTATTTTTTATTATTTGAATGTGATTGACAATGTTATTTGTATTTTTCAGCTATGCAATATATATATATAAATATATGAAGAAGATATAGTCAATTTATTTTCCACAGCATGAAGATATTTAGGATGGTTGATTTAAGCTTGCCTGAATTTCTAAAGGTCTGTACCCCCACTTTTATCCAGCATGACTTCAAAAAGAGTCTTTAAACTCTCCCAAGCCAGTCACTTCATGAAACTGGCTGAAACTCAAGAGTGACCAAAGTTGATGTATTCTAACAGCAACAGTAATGCTTTTGAGCCATACAGGTTAATGAGTTACTACTGTGCATCAGCTAAGGGTGGTGGCTGCTTATTCACTCTGTTTGTGCCAAACACAAGGTAAAACACGTTATGTTAAATTTTAATGAGAAAAGGTTATACTACTAAAAGGTTATACTTTGGATTCACCAAAGGCTAAGAGTTCATTTAGCACCTCTTAAAACAATGGCAACTTGATGAAATAGCTGAGCCCCATACAAGAGAGATTAGAATACAATAATAGTCCAGTCACCCTGATTTCTGGTTCCCTGTTGTAGTTATTAAGTAAAATCCAGATTCATAGATTTTCTGGCAATATTTATTTATGCAAGGAAGTGTGTTGTCAAAAACTTGAGTAGCAGTCAGCTTCATTCAATCTGTAAGTGAGTAATTACCATCTCTCCTCTAGTATTTCCTTAGGAACTGAGATCTGGGCCTTCATCCACCTTCACATGTGTCTAGACTGTAAATAAAAATAAACTTCTTCTGAAAGTTAGGGCAGTTGAACCTTGTGTATACAGTCTACTAGAATGGAGGCAACACCTATTGCAAGGTGGCATGTGAAAAGGAGTGGCTGGAAAGGCAAAAATGAAATAAACAGAAGAGCAGTCATGTAAAAAGTTTCCCTTTGAAAGCTATGAACAGTCCTGAGAAACAGGAGAGAAATTGATGAAATCTACTCCACAGCTGACATGAATTCTGGAGTAGAATACCCTCTTGACATCATGGAAGCTTATATATTCTTCAACAGGGAAGAATGGGAAAACCTAAAAAATTCATAGGTTTTTTTTCTGAAAAAATATGGAATTCTCAAAGAAAATTTCTTGATCTGAAAAATTACAAAAGTTACTGAGTTTAGCTTTAATTGTATATAATCTACTGCCTGATTTCAATTGAAATATTATTTCTTTCATTTACTGTTTCTATATATATGAAGGTTTAAATTTTCAAGTCCACTACATTTATGCATACTCTTCTAAAAGAGCCAGCATAACCACAACTAAGTTAATATTCCAACACTTTTATTTAGCCACATGATTACCAAAAGTCAAGCTTTGTCTTCTGGTTTCTCATTCAGTAGCTTTCTTGTACAGTTGAAGATGTGTAAGGTATTCTCGGCCAGACCTCCTGTGGATTCACACAATGACTGAGGTTGGAAGGGATCTCTGGAGGCCGCCTTGTCCAACCCTTTTCTGCTTAAGCAAGGCAACTTAATATTGTCTGCCCAGGACCATGTCCAGACAACTTCTGAATCTCTCAGAGGATGGAGACTCACAACCTCCTTGGGCAACCTGTGTGTCAGTCACCCCCACAGTGAAAGAGGGGTTGCTGATGTCAAGATGTCAGGAAGTGTACCTCTGGTCCTGTCACCAGGCATCACGAAGAAAGCCTGCCTCCATCCTCTGTCCCTCTTCCCTTCAGGTCTTTATACACATTGATAAAGTCCCCTGTGAGCCTTCTTCAAGTCAAACAGTCCCAAATCTCTCAACCTTTCCTCATAGGAGAGATGATCTAGATCCTTATTTATCTCAGTGGTGTTTTGCTGGATTCCCTCCATATCCTTCGTGTACTGGGCTGTAGAAAAGACAGGAAATGTCTCCTCCCTTGACCAGCTGACAAGGTTTCTAAAGCAGTCCAGGACACTGTTGACCTTCTTTCCTTGAAGGGGCTAATTTCTGGCTCCACCAACGTCGACCAGCTCATGTCCTGCAAAATTACATTTACTGGTCAGGCCCCAGCAAGTACCAGTGTGTGGAATTATTCCTCCCCAGGTACAGGACTTTTTGCTTTGGCTGAAATGCACAAAGCTCCTGTCAGCCTATTTCTCCGGCTTGCCAAGGCCCCTCTGGTTGGCAGTGCAAACCTCTTTCTCTTACTAGTATGGCAAATCTTCCTCCAGATCATTTTCCTAACCTGGGACTTCTTACAAGTACTTTCCCCCACCGCATGATCTGTTGGTTTCTTTCTGCCTGAACAGAAGCTGAGAGTAGCAAAGGGTGTTCTTGAAATCAAGGTTCTCCAGGGACCAATTTGTCCTTTGACACCAAGTAATAGATGTGTAGTCACACAATATATTAAATGTAGTTTAAAAGTAATAATGTTTGAAATTGGTTTTGCATCTAGTGTGAACAAGACTTTTGAAACAAGAACAGAACCTTTTGAAACAGGTTGGAATTTAGGAAGGCTGGTGCAGCAATGCAGAAATGCCGTTTACTGTAGAAGGTAAAATCTTGGCAGTTGTGGTCCTATCTGCTCTTACAGCTCTATTGGAGTTTGCACATGGAGTTTCAAATGAAAATAGATATGCTTCATCATTCTTGTTCAGTATGTCCCTTCTCCATGGTGCCTTATTATTATTACAATTTAATGTGGTGGCACCTAACTGGCAGAGTCAGGTTATATTCCAGTGTGCTAAACAAACATAATAAATGACATGACAGTCCCTGCCACACTACATGGACTTCACCCTGACAGGACTAGATCCAGCGAAGGAAAAAGCAATGATCTATTCTGACAAGATTCTGAAGGTATTTAAAACAGATGGAAAACCCTAGACTCAGTATGAATGTCCTCCTTAACTGCCTTGAGTCAACATGAGGTAGTTTATTTCATACAGCTTGCTGTACAGAGCCAAGAGCATGGGTTTCCATACCAAAGGCTGATAGACAAGTATGTAGTTCCACATACTATGAGGTCCAGTAAATACTTATTCTCTGGTTTTATACTTTCAGTGGCACTTTCTGAAGCTCACAGGTAAGCTGCCTGTGTTGTCCAGTTTCAAAGTCTGTCTAATGACAAACAGATGTAACTTGGTCATGCCAAACTTTTGGTGGCCTTTAGAAAAGTGGTGCAGGAATTATGGCTGCGGAAATCAAAGGCCAGCTCTGGTTCAGAAGAAAACAGTCCTTTCATAATCTGCTTTAAAAATGATGGCATTGCATTCTGCTATAGACTTTTAAGTTATGATTACTATTTTCTACCATACAGAAATAAAATTTTAAATATTAACCACTATAAAAAGATCTTTAATTAGTATTCATATGCTGTGTCATATTTAGAGGCACAGAGCGCACAAGGATATTCCCTTCTTCCATCAATACGTAGTCTGAAAAGCCAGCCTGATACCACTATATTAGACTTGGTCTGAATTTCTTTGTATTTTTACGTTCACTTTCCATGTAACATATCGAGCTGCTCATGGGCAGACATCATAAAATGTGGGACATTATTTGTAACTGACTGTAAGACAAAAGCACTGCTATTGCTATTTGTTAACACTAGGGAAAATAATGCATTTATGTCTTCATACTGGTGTATTTGGTAAGTAAATATTACATAACATAGTATTATATGCATTAACATAATGTAAGACCAATAGTCTTTAATAAATTTCCCTGCTTTGATACTGAAACAAAGAATTGCTGTTATGAACAAGAGCATAACACCTGCATTTTTCACCGAAAAAACATTTTGCATAATGAATTCTCTAGATTCTGCTATTGTTCAGTGAAGTACACACTCACGCAGAGAACTGCAGGATGGGGATTTCAATAGGAAACTAAGCTAATTTACGGCAACATCCAAGTAATAAAAGAAAGGCATGAAAAACATGGTAAATCTGTGCCTGAGCACCCTGCCTTTCAAAGAAATGAGACTACAAGGTAATACAGTGTTTTGTGTTTACTGGAATCTTGGATATAATGACAGGCACAAGTGTAAGAAGCCAACATCAGTCTTGTCAGTTTTGTTAGTCTTACATAGGGTAGAGTGTGCATGCTCATATTCTTCTGGACCTAGACACAGTTCTGTGAAAATGAAGCCAGGTTCCGCTTCATATTTCTTATGCACGACATCCTTCTACAGTGACACCAACACTACATGTTTTTGATTGTTTTTAGTAGTTGCAATGGATTATAAACCTTAAACTTTGTACAGACCCTAAATGTCACCAATATTACTGAATGCAAAGTTAAAATAGCTTGCACAGATGAGAAATGCCTTTAGAATAGCATTAGGGAAATTTATCCCACCAGATGAATTTCTGTTATATGATTGCAAAATGAATCTATTTTTTTAAATGGGTAAAGGGAAAGGACAGTCAGTCTGAGATTTACACCTGATTTGTGCTATAGTAATCTTTGAAATTAAGAAGTGTATCCTTGCATTTCATTAAATTCTGGCTAATGAGATAACTGTCTTCCCAAGGAGGGAGTGATGAAGTACTCATGCCATAAAGCATAAATTAATGCTGCAAGGTTAAACACTGGAACTAACTCATGTTTCAACAAAAGCCCCTACCAGCAGTTAAATTAACTGACATAAATACCATAAAATCTGTCTTTATTTTAGTCTCAGATGATGCTTCTTTTTACACCCCTGCTTTCAGTTTGTATAACTCATTTTTGCACATTATTGCATGCATCATTTGCCATTTAAAGGATCAGCTTCAACTGAAAAGAGATTTAAGTAATCAAATACTCAGGAAAAAGAACCTATAGGTATGAGGAATACCCCTATCATACTGTATTTTGCCAGTACGCTTTAAAGAAAACACCACAATAGACAACCAGAGTTCAAAGAAACAGTTAATTATGTTGAGAATAAACGAATGAAATCTACTTTTTCAGCTTTTTGATAGACATTTTGAAAAAAATGCTAAAGAAAACCTGTGGTGATAATAGGTTTGATATATATTCTGGCAAAAAATTATATCACATTAATGAGGTGGCTTAAAGGGCTCATGCATTTTGTAGGAGGCATTTCAATGTATTAGTATAATTAGCAGTGATGAGAAAACTGTTTGGAACTGAATTACCTCTCACGAGTTCATTTGAGCTATATGAAATTACACCATGCAAGAAGGAAAATTATGGAGCCATCCAGAGAGAGTTCATGCCTGATTTGATCATAGTCACTAATTGGATGATCATTTTCGTAAAGCTTTTCAAATGGTTGACAGTTTCTGCCTCTCATTTTTTTTAATGGACTAGCTCTTTATTTCTTGCACTAAGCAACCAAACATACATTTGTTCAAGATTTTGGTGTTTCTACAGGGACCTACAGGTGTAATTGTCACAATCTGAGCAACCTTTGTCCCCTAATTAGCTGCTTTTTGGGGACCCCTGATGAGAGTTGCTGTTCTTGTTAACAATCTTAGAGAATACCTGATGAGTAATACTCTCCAAAGTCTGATGCATGTCAGCAGACACCATATGACAGCAATTTAATGAAGTTAAAAACTGACTTGATTCTGATGGCTGGAATAGTATCTGTACTGTACAGCTTTTGATTTCTGTTGGTCTATTTATTTTTTTTTTCATCATGAATTGCGTGTTCTGAGGAAGGATAACAGAAAGGGGAAGGATACAGGAAGAAAAGCTTATTAATGGAAATGCTTCATGAACCCTTTTCTGTCCTTCTTAATATCCAGTAACACTGAGCAAATTGAAATGGTGTTAACATCCTTCATATATTTTAAATTAGATGCCTGGTATATGAAATACTTGATCTGAGAGTTATTAAGCATTTAGCTCAGATCTGTTTTACAGCTTTTTAATAAAGGTCTTCATTTTTCAGGGGCTTAGGGTTTTTTTGTTAGTTTATTTTTTTGGAAGGGGTTTTTTGCTTGTTTTAATTTTTCTTCCCTTTATTTAATGCAAATGTTTTGCATTAATATTTGGACTTATTGTCACCCCACGTGTAAAATGTTACTTAAAAACATTTTGCTTAAAAGCTTTTTAAGTAAAACAGTACTTTCCACAAATAATACATCTGGGTTTAAAAATCAGGAGGAAAACAGAAATAGCAGGGCTTTACCGTCTCTTTAAAATAAAAAAATTGAATGATAAGCTTAGGAATACTTTGCCTCAATTATAAGGTATAATTCAATGTTGATGAGTAGCCAATTTCCTGTGTAGTGTTTGTGTGGACTGGTTGGAAATGCTGTTGCAGCCTTTTACAGGAACAGAAGCTCTTTCTGCCTTTCTCTATTTGCTAAAAATTTTCATGAGCTTTTTAGTAATGACTTAAAGAGAACACTAGCACTTATTTAGATGTTATTAATAGACAAACACAGATCTAAGCAAAAATGTTGTCATTACATATGGTATTCTATTTTCATATAGCTCTCATATTCTAGCAGACTTTACAGAAACAAGTACAAAATGTTATTTAATAGTTTTGAACTTTATTATATTCACTGAATTTTCCTGGAGTAACAAGATGTCTTCCCAAAAACTCTGAATTCCCAAAGCAATACCTAGAAAAAAGTGATTCATAAATGTCTCTTAGATGAGTCATGATTTGAAACATGTAATTTACAAGAATTTTCAATAAGAGTCTGGCTAGCAGGTCATGGATTGGAATAACAGAAAAACCTGAAAGAAATTTGCCAGTGGTTCAATATAGGAAGAACATATATTTTCAGAAGTGTGTTTGAAGAACATAGACACTGTTCTACTGTTCTAGCTGTAGTTAGAACACCAGCCAGTGATGCCTTAGGTAGGGTTGTTGTTCTCTCTAGTCCAGCAGAGAATTGTTCCAGGAATGCACTCCGTAGTCCTTTGGCAACTTTTGTGTTCAATGTCAGATGGAAGACAAATACAGCACACCCTTTTACATCTCATAAAAATGAATACAGGGAATTCACTCAAGTTAGAAATATAAAAAAGCACTATTAGATCATTGAGGTCAAATACAGTGTGGAGTTCCCATTTCCAAATCAAGTCAGACTCTTAAAGGACTTATGTCAATGGTAATAATACTATAAGATTGTTCATTTAAGTAACTTCCTAGAGAAAGGTATCAATATAAAGTAAAATTACTTTCAATGATAATTTCTTTTTAAACTCCAACCTCATAGTAGGCTTGGCAATTTTTTTCCATTATACAGCAGTTATTCAGCTAATATTAATATCATGGATTTTGTAGAAACTTGGCAACATGATACAACTGCTCCAAAAAGCTGCTTAGAGATTATTTCCACTTCACAGGCTACTCCCCATAGACAGTCATAGGGCCACTTCGCTGTAGTTAAGATGGGTTAATTTTTCACATGCAAAAGTCATGTGTCATTTTGCACATGAAACTGATTGTTTCAGCTGAGGAAACTTTCAGCTATCTGAGCGTATGGAACAGTGTTGGTTTGCAGATACTCTATACATGAAAAAAGTCATCTGAATCAAACAGAATACTAAACCTTGAAGTTCAGGTTTTCCTAATGGGAAAGGTTTATATGTTAAGCAAAGCAAATGAAAGCTCTATGACAGATATTTATTTCATTAAGACATTAAAGCTGGCAGGTCTTCAGTTTGATCATAGCTCTATTGGTGTAAACTCAGTTTCTGTAAGTTTTACTTATTCAGCTTTTATGGTTGTAATATAAGAATTATGAAAAGATACTTTCACTAATCAGTTTTGTTCTGAATGTCTGAAGTCCTGTGCACACATAAGCAGTGTGGGGAAGAGCTGTGATTGTTTTATATTTGTAACTCTGGTTGTTTATTCATATAGAGAAAACATACCACGATAATAATGATGATGATAATTAGAATAACAATGAGACAGAGTGAGGATTACAAAAGCAGCAGGCTCAGAAACTGAAACCTTGGAACCTTGTTACTAGCCTCCTTTCTAAGAAGGGAATTGATATATCAAATATGAAACACACAGAGAAATCAAATTTAGGGAAGGTTTGTTTGTTTCTGAACAACAGTTCAAATTCTTCCCAATATTCATACTGTGAAGATGCTGTTATTGGATTGGGAAGGGCTTCAAACAATATTTATATTCCTTTGGAAGGATAAATTGAAATCAGTAGGCAGAAGTGGGGCACAGTCTCAGATGTAAATGATACAACTATACTTCTAAAATACAGAGTCAAAGGTGGTAGAAGCATGGCCATGAAAGAAGCATATAATTTGGAAGATTTAGGACATCATTTCTTTGAAGTGCGAATTGCCCATGCCATTTTCATCAATGAGAATTAAAGTCCTGCATTTCCTTTTAAAGGTTAAAAATCAACACACGTCCACTTGTTGGAAGATGCATCAACAAATCAGACACTGGTAATACAGTCCCTGTAATCTCTTAATATAAGCCATTGAAGCACTCTTAATTTGTGTAAAACTGTAGAAGTCCCCGAGGACATCACTATAGCCACTGTATAAAGCCCTGTCTAAAGTACATCGTTCTTTATCCAGAATTTGTCCTTTGTTGGCCTTTTGACTAGCACTAAAATCTGCACAGTAATATGTGAATAAAATTTTAAAATGTATTGCTCAATTTGTCATCCAAATATTAAGAATACAAAGTTCTTTTTCATTATATTTAACTTCTAGCATGACTTATTCTTCATTACAACAAGTTCCTCTGTCTCACTATTTTCACCAGAAATGCAACTTGTATCACTGTTATTATCACAACTCTAAGGAATGCAGAAATTAATAGGAAAGAGATGGTAAATGGCCCTCAGAACCAATCTGTCAGACTTCAAGTAATTTTATTTATGGGAGATCTTTAAATAAACCGGAGAAAATAGTATCTTACTCCCTGAGAATATCTTTCTTTTACTGAGAACATTATCTGCCTTTTTTTTTTAATCATTGTATTTAATGGGGGTTGGAGGGTAGAAACAGAATCCTTGAAGTCAGCAGTAACTCAAAGAAATATTCCTGAGAAAGACTTCAAGCAATTCCCTAAGCAGCCTGACCCAGGATATTAGCCCTGAAGGCTTTTGCACAGCCACCACTGTCACCACTAGTGGAGACAGCTACCCATCCAGATGTTGATGTTGGAAAAAAATCTGTTCCCAGACTCAGCATCTGCTTCCTGAAATCAGCTAAATCTTCTGTGAATTAATAGAATATTCAGCAAAAGATAGCAAAGATGAATCTTGCTTTTTATAGAATAGACCCCACAACACTGTGTTTATACAGTGTCCTTTCAATGGCAACATTCAAATCAGTGAAAGAAATACAAAAGACCTCTCAAAGAATGTCAGCTTGAAGATATTAAAACATGATTATACAAATTAGGTGGAGAAAATCTCAAAGATATAGCTGTATACCCTGCAGGTGGTTTTTACAACTTTAAAAGCTGTGTTTGAAAGCCCTGAAGTATTGAATATGTGGGATATTTTGCTATAAGAATACACTTTACCTTTTTGAGATTAGGCATCTTAAAAACTCATTGAAATAAAAGAGGTTGGAAAAATAGGTATGTTCACTTTCAAGTCAGGAAATTCATTGGATAGATATTACCTATTCCCAGCCACTGGTCAATTTTGTAAACCAAATAATTGACTAAATTAAACTGGTTTTCTAAATAATCAGCAATTGTATTAATTTTGCCCACTTTTACATATAGAAAATGGCCTATGACTACTTTTTCCAAAGAGTCTGCTACTGAAAACATTATAATACCAAGTTTAATATTTCACTGAAAGGTGCCTTACATTTAGCATACTAATCAGAAGGGGAAAAAATTGTGCACTGCAATATTTTTAGCCCAGCCAGTGAAATCTCAAAAATTTGAGAAATAGAATTCTTACAGCATACAAAGTCAGAAGTGATAAAAGGCAACATTCATCCCCATTAATAGCTCCAGTGACTTCAATGGAATTACAGCAAGAACAAATTTGGCCCAGTCTCCTCAGCACGACAGACTGTTCACATGTGCTGCAGAACTCCTTCTGGGTCTGTGCCACAACTCTTTTCCCTCTCTCTCTCTCTCTTTCTTTTTTTTTTTTTTTAGTGTAGACAAAAACTCAAAATGAGGAAATAAGGAGGGAGGGATCTACTCATATAATAATGTGTAAATTTTCTTCTGCGACCACAGAAGTCAATGGTGACTACATTTAAGTGCTTGCAAAATACCATGTTCTAACAGTTTAAGTGTTAGAATTCATGGGAACTCTAAAGATGTTTGCAAAGGATTAATCCGCAGAAAGAAAAAGCAACCATTGTCTTCTTAATACCTATATTATACTTTTCTTAATATTCCAGAACCACTTCTGAAAGAGAAATCTCAAAATCTTTCTATAAAACAGAAAGAAAGAGGACTTTGCCTTTTCACCTCATGCAGTTTGTCTGACTCATGTATAAAGCTGTTGCTCAAAGTCACATTAGGTATTCTACAACTGTTATTAATCTGCAAGATAAGTTTCTTTATATACCCCACTTCAATCTTTTTATACTAACAAAAAAGCCAAACTGTTGATCAATAACCATAAAAAACTGAACATGATTCCAAGTGTTGGCTTTTCAAACCTTCATTATCTCTCAGTGTTGAGCTAATAATGAGTATTGCCTGAATCTAGTCAAGAGGGAAAAAAATAATAAAAATTGCAGACTTCTATACCTGCACTGTTCCTTTCTTTAGACATTATTATACTGTTACAGAGTAGCAGCCATTTTTGCATAAGTCCAGATTCAGATTACTGAAATCAGTTGTTTTTCTATCGATTTTCACAAGCTTTAGAAAAAGCCCTTACTTTATTCTACAGTTCTCAGTAGAAGTCAGTTTCTAACTGCTGCAAGGTTTATTCAAGGAAAAAAAAAATAGTCATTTTGCAAATATGTATTAGCTACAGTCAAGGATCAACTCCTACCTAGTTCTACGACTTATTAAGGCCCCTCCTCTATTTAAAGCCACAGGGAAAGTAATTAATCTCTACAGCTTCTCTACAGAGATAGAAGCTATACTCTGCGAATTAGTATCATTGCCCAGATGTAATGTGACTGTGCATCACTTATACTTAAACTGATGGTTTTATCTGTGCCTCACTTTGTCCACTGCTCATCACATTTAACCACATCTGCCCTGTGAGATGTTTGTTTTAAAATGTGAATATGTGGTGGATTATTGTTGAGTCCCTGGTTTATGTAAATTTATTTATAATCTTTAATGTATTAATTGTATAGGACTATATTACAATGTAGTCCTATATTACAATATAGGACTATATATTTAATACCTATTTTAATATTTTTAATACATTTTATTAGCCAGGAACAAAATCCATTAATATATTATTTATATATATAGGACTATAGTAATATATCTATTCATATATATATATATAATATAATAGTATATATATATATATTATAATAATAGTATATAGTAATAATATATAAATAATATATAAATAGTATATATTATACAATATATAAATAGTATATAGTAATAATATATAAATATTATAGTAATAATATATAAAATAATAATATATAGTAATTATATATTGATGTTGGGAAAAAATCTGTTCTGTATATATATATATAGGACTATAGTCCTATATATATAATTAATATATTAATGGATTTTGTTCCTGGCTAATAAAATGTATTCTCAAAGTATCTTCTGGTAAGATGTGTCCCTGAAAGCTCCAACATAAAAAGGTCTAGTGCCAATGTAATAGAAAATAACTGCATTCCAATGCCAAGCTTGTTTTAGATCTCTTCTTCCTTTTGATAGAACATTGTTGGGCACAATATCAACAAAATGATCTGATTGTGCATGAAAATCAGATTGCATTTAATCTTTAGACAATGTTGCACTCATTGTTCTGTCAAGTCAAAGGCTCATCATGGTATCGCATAAGGAAACACGTAGTGGCATTTCCATTTGGGTTGTGGATGCTGAGTCTGACAGAGCATTGTTACACACAGTTTGTGATATAGTTGCCCTGTTTGTAACTTCTCTGTTCTTCTCTTGCTTTGACACTGTAGGGTGATAATATTTTTGCTCTCTTCTGTTAAAAAGTATTTGACAAGACCTGTGTTGCTTAAAAAATATTAAAACAATTCTGGGAATTATTTAAATAATTTTATGTTTTGGGGGGGAAAGTGTGCTCTATTTGTGCTTGCACAGAAGTGATATTTTCTTTCAAAGTTTCTAACATAGGACTTCTTGTTTTCCTTCCCAGATTCATCTCACCACAGGTAATGGACATTTCTAAGCCTGGACACAGCTTCTCCTTCATACATTTGATCCACTAGCACCTTCTGTCAGAGAAACTTCCACTCAACATTGCTTTCATTATATCTAAAAAAGATTTAAAAACCTAAATATTATCCATATTTAGTCATGTAGGCAAATACGTGCCTTCTCAATTGTGCTTCATTTTTCTCTAGAAGTATATATGTGAGTAATACTTGTCTCTTGACTAATGTGCTGCATACCTGTTTCACTTGATTTGTTCTATGAGATATTAGAATGCATGCTGAGCTCTATATTTTTTGTAAATAAACCTTGCAAATTTTGGACAGTATCTAAACCAGTCTTTTAACATTTTCACTGAAAAACAGGGGCCTCCTGAGATATCGTCCAAGATCAGCATCTCTGTTATAGCTTTCCTTTGACTCGTTACCAGGGCCTTTTCTGTCTCATTCTAAAGGAAAGCAGGAGATCTTCTTCACGTTCTTGTAATCATGAGGACACTATTTCTTCACAAGCCCATTTGCAAACTCAACTTCTGCCCTTTTCTTGTGCTTTCTTCTCTGTTCTGTCGCTTTCAAATATTGCACTTCAGAGAACTCTCTCAAAATTTGAAGGATTTTCCATTCATTCTCTAAACAGATTCCCAACTATTCCTTCTCTGAAATAACCAGTCACATATATAGGTACATATATTAAAAAAATCTATAAAGCTTATTACTTATTACTAATTCTATTCAATATTTTTTAATCTTTCAGGACTTTTGATCAAACAAAAAGGGTCCTTATGAATGAAGATTTAGTGTCAGGCAAAGACTTGCCTTTTTTTTTTTTTTCCACAGCAATAGTAGCAGGACTTTTTTTCAGTCTCTTCACTTGGAAAAGACACCATTACCTAATGAGAGGGCACCGACAAGAATTCCACATTCCTACTGCTAACTGAAATCTGCCAAGACTGGCTTGTTTCTTCGCTGTGTTTTCTCTGCCAGAATTTTCCTGATTCTTTTTCCAATTCTTCATAAATCTATGGTGAGAACAAATGCAGAAAAAGCAGCATAAGGAAGACGCTTCAGCCTTGCTAAAATTTGGCTTAATTATCATGAGTTTTCCTTTTTTTTTCATTCACCCTCCTGCTCCTTCTCCCCAAAAGTACAAGTTTTGGGTTTTGAATATCTCTTTATCTTTGAAAATATTTCAGATCAGTTTCAAGCTCCTCATAACAGTCATAAGAATAAGATATTTTCTTTTTGTATCTTGAGCTGAAAATTATCTTCTTCAAGCCACCTTTCAAGCTTAAATGGTGCTTTCCACACTGGAGCTCAGTTGCAGCAACTAGAGAGACTATGGTTTTAGCAAAACTTTGATGTTTTACCATGGTAATATTTAACATCTGCATATTAGCAGTGCTGAAAATACAAGGCCTACCTAGAGATTGGAACCAAGTAAAGCTTTGCCATGAAAGACATACCACAATTTTAGACTCAAGCAATTTCACATAACACGAGCCCTCTAAATTGTTACCTACATAGAAAGGTACAAAAATAAAATAAGACACAGACACTTTTAAAAAGCTAATATGTTCCCAATATTCAAGGTCTCTTAATTTTTCATTTCAGCAAAAGTATTTTTCATCATTAGAAATATAAGCAAAAGTCATGAGAGTAGAACAGAGTCCCCAGAGACATCTAAATGACAGGGGTATAAAGTATTTCTTGTACTGAATATTCTCAGTTGACTTGGAAAGCAAGGGCCACATACTCAACCTATGCAAATAAGCATCATTCAAATTAAGTCAATGGCGCTACCATCATTTATACCATCTTCAGCTGTAGCTCAACATACATTCCTCAATTTGTTTATCATATACAGATAAAACCTCCTAATGTGTATTTGTAACAGGAAGTAAAAATCAATAGACACTGTGACACTAACTACACACACAAACACTGATAATGCAATACATTTCTTTTTTCTGCCTGGAAGCACTTAAGAGAAAAAGGAAAGCACTTAAGAATATTAATCATTTGTGGACCATTTCATTAGACTGCTAATGTTAGGTGAAGTGACGTGTGAGTAGCTTGAAAGTATTGCATATTATACAATGATTTACCATAACTATGCTCATATTCTATTTCATTACTCTCTGCTATCATAAGCATACATTTCTAAAAGGTTTAAAATGTTTGATTTGTATTTAAAAGAAAAATCAAAACAAAGCATATGTCTCATTGTATTTGCATGTCAACAAAGCTATCACAGCAGAAAGATTTGTGCCCAGTATTTACTGGATGGTGTCACATGCTACTTTAACTCACAACATCATGCGCATTTTGCTGCCAGAGTCAGTCCTTTTTATCTAGGTGCCATTGCCACAGAAGTATAACAGCAGGAGCTTCAGCTATGTCTTAGGCTTACATATTTCAATAAATAACAATACTCCAGTAGCATGGGTGACATTCTAATTTGAAATTTAGGCTGCATCTCCATGAGGAATATTTGATGTCATTTTCTGGTTTCAGTTATACTCCTGATAACAATGGTGAGAACAGGCAATCTTTCAAATACAGAACCACATTTCAAGCACAGTTACTACTACTAAGGCTCATTTTTATTCTGAAAGAGGCAAAGCAGAAATCTAGGCATGTACATCAAGCAATGTTTGCATAAAGTATGAGGTACTTTCATGAACACCTGCACAGTGGTTCTGTGCCTGGCTTGTGTTACTTGTCATGCCCAAGCAGTTTTGGTCAGAACCACTTCTTTGTCTTAGCTGCTGGGCCTCAGAAGATCCCACACAAATTGCACTCATATAAGATTTCTAAGTGTGATAAAAGGTAAAATTGTAAGGTGACATCCCTATTTGTAATTAAAGTAATATGTTAGCCTGGGCTTGCTATAGTAGGCAATAAAGACAATATTTTCCATAGAGAAAAGGCTAGCTTTACACAATGGTTACTCATGCACTTACATACATTTCTATAAATCCAGTTCATCAGGTCTCTTTATGTTTGGACTGTTCTTCAACTTAACCTGACTGAATATCAATTCTATGTCCACACTGTTGAACAAGCATGTGTTGGTGACAAAATAACTCCACATACTGCCAGATACCTAACAGAAAACTGGAAATGTTTCATCTTTTATCCCTGTGATCTTGAATTTCAGTTCAGTAATTAAGCAACAATGGTTAGAAAGATGTATAGGAGTAGGCCATTAAAAGGTTTTATGAGGCTGCACATATTAATGCAAATACTGAATATCCCTGTTTGGTCTTTTATGCCCTTGTGTCAGTCTAAATAGAGCTCCATCATCTGCTGGTTCAAACCTGGCTCAGTGTGTCAGGCATGATATGAGATTCAAGGAGTCAGTAGTGTTAGGGGATTTTTGCTGGTTTTCTTTTTTAGAGTCATGTTGAAAAGAATACCGTGTATACAGGAATGTGAGAGTCGCGAGGTTGAGAAATGTCACATACAAGAGAACTGGGCAAGAAGGAAAGCAATTCTGTAGCACAGTGTTAGAGAAGTGGGAAGTGGTGATTAATATTCTTTCTTTTGTTTGGTTCTTTAGTTTAGCACCTGGAAATATTTAAAGGAGAGTGATGAAGTACGGCTACTGAGTTTTTGGTATCAAAGCTGACTGAAAAGGTAGGGTTTCTGCATTGTTCCCCCACCTAAGCTGATAATTAGAAGGTAGCTGATTTGGAATAGATTTGTTGTATTTAATTTTTAAGAACTCAAGCCTCTTGTTGTGTTTCACTTTTGGTATTTAAAATAAACATGCTTCATCTATGTGTGTCATTTCACTGCTGCTACTAACAGAAGGATAAAAATCAGTAGCTAAAAGGTAATGACCTGAAATTAAAAAGCCTGCTGTAGAAAGGGTAGGATTTTGCACAATGTCACATATTTAAATATAAAATAATTGGCATCTCAGTTCAATTACACAGCTTTTCAGTCTAAGAGAGAGCAACATCCACAGGAACCAAGCAAAACAATTATTTTCTCTATCTAAAGGTCAAGTTAAAAACCCTGACTGCCATTATTTCAATTTTAAACACCTCCTTGCCCCCCAAAACCCTCTCAAACAAACAATTATTGTACATTTGTGAAGTTTTTATTGCTCAGAACCTTATTTGCATTTCAGAATGGCGAACACGAGCAGCACCTTGAATGACTATTTTCTGAGATTCCATTAGATTATAATTCACTTCATAGACATTTTAAAACAGTAGTGAGATAGTTTCAACATCTGTTATTTTGCCCAATGCATTGAAGACTCTGTTGAATGAATGGGGTGCATGACAACAGAAAACCAAGGTGACAGGCTTAGATTAAACTAATACACCAACAATAGTATCATTAGTCAAGTACTAACAGCAAATCACACTTGTATTGAAATCTAGAAATAGCTGAAAGTAAAAGGAAATCCTGTAACAATGCATTGGTTTGATAATAGCAAAGAATGATTTAATGAAAGAATAAACATTCAACATGCATTCACATTTCATGTGAAGTGCTCTTGGCTGTTAAGAGTCAAGAGCTCTTCACGTGAAAGTAACATGTTTCTACCTCTTTCAGAGATGATCAACTGAAGGAGCCTTATTAATAGCTATACAGGGCTGTTGCATTGTCCTTCTGAGTCATCTATCCACTTGAATTATTCTCAATTGAGATATAAGTCTGCATTTTCCTGCTGCTGCATTAACCAGACTGAACACAATGGGTCAGATGCTCGGCTGGTGAGAAGCAGAAGCCAGTTTACACCAGCTAAAAAAACTGGCCCATAACATTCAAATGCTTTTATTTAGTTAACTCTAAGTATAGAGCTATTTAAATACAATTCACTCCTCTGGTATAAATTTTAATGCTATGTACTGTTCCCTATCAATGCTGAGAACACTTTCACGTGAGTGTGGAATAAATGCCACAGAAGGACTGCATGAAGTAATAAACATGATACATTTTACCTGTAGCAGAAGGTGCCCATGGAGAATTTTTGTGCAAAACAGAAATACATCAACAGTGAGCTGACAAGAAACAGATCGTAGAAAGTGATCATAAAAGGGGCAACTGGTTAGTAGCCCTTTGTAACCCCCTGCTGTTTATATTACCCAAGACAACTCCTCACAGGGTAGTGTGCCTTTCTAACAGAATAGCAGAAGCTTGGAGCCACTATGTTATATGAAAGTGGCAATTAGGTACGTTTATGTCAATTAATTCTGATTTTTGGTGCTTTCTTATCATAACTGGTTTTCAATTCCTTTTTCTCTTAGAGTTTTAAGTTCATGCATCAAGGGCCAGATGTTCATTTATTAGACTTCAACTTATAACACTAACTTCAGCTGAGTGACACCAGTTTACTCTCCTCAGGAAGAAGGGTCACCAGACATACAGAATAGGTGAATCTTATAAATTATCTAGATATGAAGCGGCTATCACTTTCAGTTGCCAAAAAACCCTCCATGGATTCTCTTTCGTTGCAGATGGCTTATGATATTTGGCAAAGACAAACTCCTCAGGCTGTAGAAGTGCCACCTCATGTTCTGCTTAATTTCATTTCATTTCTTTTCATTTTATCTATTTATTAAGTGGTAAAAAAGGGGGAGGGAGGGGGGAGGAAATAATGATTTTCCTTTTCTTATTTGTATTATAAAGAAAATTCTGATAGTCAGCCAAAGTCACTGACGATTCTAAAAAAGTTTTCCCAGGCAGCAGAAGGGTACTTAGAATTCCTTGTAGGCATTGCTGGGAATTTCTAAGACTAGGTCAGAAAACTGAGTAAAACATGAATGGAATGTCTCCTGATAATATTTCCCCATCCAGCACATGGCTGCAGCATCCTAAGACAAAGGCAGTATGAAGGGTACAAGAATCAACAATGCTTGGGTATAAGGGGCAGAAGAGAAAACAGGGAGCTACATTGCAGTTGTAAACTCCAGGATTAATAGCTGTCCTGGTCTTCATTTCTTGCCTGATTATTTCCTATAGGGTTTGAGCTTTCAGTATAAAACAAACAAACCGAACAAATACAGACTTCTGAGACAAAATTTTGTTTACAGATTTCTGCTTTTCATTGTCTGGAATTTGTTGTGGTTTTTTGGGTTTTTTGTTGTTTTGTTTTTGTTTCTTTTTTAAGAGGAAATCATCTATATTTAGGAAAAATAGACAAAAACCCCTTTCACAGAGCTAGCTGAACTTGAACTGTACTAATTTGCCACGGCTGAAACTCCAATCACATATTTCTTTTTCCACTAGGTCTGTGCCTTACTTGTGCCATAAAAGGGCCAAGTCAGTAAATCTATCATTTCTTTACAATTAAACACGTCATTTTCTTATCTAAATATTATTACTTCAGTATGTAATACCCCGATGAGATGCGTTGTCTTGAATATCACCAAATACTGATGCTTAAAGCAGATTCCTTTCTGTTCTTTTTCCAAGGTTCTATGGGTAATGTGTACACCATAGATATATGGGAAAACTTTTCCATCACTGCAAAGAGTGCTGTGATGTTATTAACTACATCTCCACTAAAGCCTACCTTAACCGTGGTGTGGCTCAGAGTGAGATTGCTGTTAACAAGGAAATACTGGATCTGTAACTCTTGCTTCTGCTGCTGCTGGTACAGTACTGTGAGTGCTTTTGACAGAAAGCTGTAGCAGGCATATACCCAACAAGAACTGGTTCAATGCCTTTATCAGGTCTGAGCTCTTACTGTGTGGCAATTGTTTCTAAAACAAGGCTATCCGTGGGAACCTTCAGGTATTTGCTGGAAATATCAGGTGCCCAGACCAGGAGCACAAAGACTTCCAAGAGCTTCAAGAAAGGTATAAGAGATGTTGTGGTAGAACATGAAATAGCTTTCCAGCATGAAAAATCCACCCTAGTTCCATCCAGATTGGTGTATCTCCTGAGACATGTAGATCTAGTTATCTCTTCAAAGATTTTTCAATTCCCTTCTAATTTTCCACCCTTTTAAACCCTCTTTTACAATAATTTCAAATTTCTTTATTTCGTAGAACTATTTCTAAATAATAAATGAATCTAAATATAGTTTTAACCAACATAAATACCTTACATTTCAGAATTAACCAGTGCTTTTACTACAACATCAGATTTTTGAAAGAACAGAGAAGACATTCCATTCTTTCCAATTTTTATACATATGCTATTGTAATTTTTTATGTTTAAATATTTATTTTATATATTTTAATAATTATTTTGCTACTTCTAAAGTCCACAAACATATTCAGAAATTGACTAAAATATCTATAAAACAGAACGACTGACTATTGCAACAGTTCTGTGTTGCAAAAACAAAGCAATTATCAACAGCCACAGAGAGGAAACAAAATGAAACAAAGTCAAAATAAGCTATAGAAGTTATTTCGCAAGGATTTTGACAGTTTTACCTTAAAATGAAAATCTGTTTTACTGTAAGGCTTTTCTGGCTGTAACTGAAATGTATATACTTTGTAGGTTTACTTTACTTTCAGGGTGAAATTGCTTTTACAATTGCAGGTGCATGAAGATGAAAATATGGCCCAAATCACAAGTGAATTCTTGATATTAGCACATCATTTCATGGACTGTTTAACTTGTCTTTCATATATATGTATGTTTTATACCAAAGACACAGAAAACTTCCATGTTATTCTAAATATTCAAAGTGTTTGCACAGTTAGTGATCTTTCCAACTTCTATTAAAAGCAATCACAGTCACAAAGCTAAAAGTGTAAAATGGATCTTAGCTTTCATTACTGTTTTCTATCAGAGGGTCTTAGTGTCAGGCACTCTGTAGTACCACACTTGCTTCCATAGAAATAGTTCTTCATACAAGGAAGTGTATGTCCTATACAAACACCTCATCAGAATTTTCCTATTTCACAGACAAGAATTATGTTGGAAACTCCAATTTATTTATTTTCATTCATTTCAAAAAAATTAGGTGAATGAAAAAAAATTTCCGCACCCCAATCTGATAATCTGTTGTTTGTGATTGAATTCAACAGTAGAAAAGGAAGGAGAAGAAAGGTGCTTTTTACTAATCTTGATAAACACGAAAAAATGCTGTTGAAGAGAAAATAGTCTGTAGTTTTTCCATATTTCTACTGGTCCCAGAAAAGACTTATCGATACCAGTGGATTTATATTAGTATAAGAACAGGAAGTGGGAAATATTGTGAGGTTTGGTTTCTGATTAAAAAACCCAGCTTTGTTTCTCTTAAATATACATTTCACTGTGCACTAGCTAGAGGACGGATTTTGAAGGCCATGAAAAAGAGGTGCAGAACATCTTCATGGGAACCTGCTCTCTCTCTCTTTTTTTTTCCTTTTTCCCTAATTTGCATTATGAGCAGTGGAAATACGGTACAGTGGAAGGCTTCCTTCTGGGAAAATGAGTAAAGAGTCTGTAAGTTTGTATATCCAAAGGCTGTTTTAAGAAGGCTGTAGTGAATGGGTGCATTCTGAGACCATTTGAGAATAACCCCAGCATGAATTAAACATGAGAAGTAGTTGTTTAAAGTTTTGCTGCTATTGCCACAGAATGTGAATGATTGCTGAGTAAAGTATAAAAGGACAGCAGATTATTAAACACAAATGGGCTGGCTAGACCCCAGAAAAAAATACTAACCCTTATGAACAACAACAATACAGGCAGATGGTAGTGGCTGCAAAGCACTTTCTAATCAGTGACACAACTTTTATAATACTGCTATGTATATTTAACACAGCTCAGAATTTATCATTTTTTCTCTGTCATGTTCTTCTGACTTTATCACATGATTCCCTTACTTTTGTAATTCTGTATGTATAAGTAGCTGGTCACAATTTTTCCTGTCTTTAATAGAAAGACAAAGACTAGATTTAAAAGAAGACCACAAGTTACAAGATTAGAAACCAAATTATGCCTCAAAGCTTGAAAGAAGAAAAATTCATTACATGGATAAGAACATGACTATCACACTATTTCAAAAGGATCTTGCATTTCTCTGCATTTAGATCTTTCAAAATATTAAGAAATTCACTTTCATTACATCTGAAAATGGGGAGACATTCTGAGATGGACATATTCTTGTACATGCTTGAATAGACTTCAGTGATATGAGGAGTTGTAACAACTCACTGCAGAAAGAACTGTGTCGCTATACAGGCAAATAAAATTTGTAAGAACATATTTGCTTTGGTTGCTATTTAAATAAAATAAATTTAGATGCATTAAGGAAAGGTGGAAGTTGAAAAATATTTGCATATTAATTCCACACCTAGAAAAAAACAAGTCATTATACATGTACTCTCTTTCTTGAATATATTATAAATATCATTAAATACTCAACTGCACTCTGACCAGTATATTACTTGTTCTTAATCTCATGAGGCATCTAGGGAAAGCTTATTCTAATTTTTATTAAAAGAATTGTAACATTAAAATTTACATATGTAAATTCCTTCCCAAACTGAGTTGAAACATGTTGACTCCTAGAGATCTTCTGCTTCATAAAAGCACCATGGCATCCCATCTTTCTCCAGACCCAAAGAATGGAGGCTGAATATGAAATACACCACTGGTGGCAAGCAACAAGGGTAGAATGGGGAGTTTTGTGGAGACTTGGCTCTGGTTGCTTCCCTATGCCAGGGAGCAGTAGGAGAGTGGGTACTAGCCAGAATATGTGATACAAAGAGCGGTAAGGAGAAGGTCTCCTGAATTTCTTCACAATTAATGTGGATCTTTGTTGAGCTGCAGCTGGACAGGCAAGCAAAGAGAAAGGGTTAGGGCCAGTTCTTCCTTCTGCCTGCAAATGTCAGCTGCAAAGAAACAGAAGCCCAAAGGAAACTGGTAAAAAATAGCATGAAATACTCTGAAAGGAAAAGAAAACTTCAGAAAATAATTCTTCCCTCCCTACTGTTCCACTCTTTCTGAATTTTAATGCTGAGGCACTGTTCTTCTGTAATGTTTTTTTCCAGGTTGGCACAAATATTTGTCTTGCTATAACCTCACAGTAAACCGGAACTGAACACAGATAATTGTTGCTACAGTTTGCTATCTCAAAACAATGACAGCATTGAATTTATAACTCATTCCTATAGACCATCTGATATTTGTAAGTAAGGCTCAGCTAAATTCAAGTTCTCTATATTTAACAATCAAAAGGATTTTTGTGTGTAATGTGCCATATAGTATGAATCACAGATTAAATTACAGATGCACATGACATAAAATTTAGACTAGTCACCACAACAATAAGTCTATGCTCACTTTTTACGATCAATTAAAATGAATCACCAATCCACTAGATTTCAACTTCTAGCATGTAGTAAGATTGTAATTAGACTAAACTAATTAAATTTTTATCCTCATGGTAAGAATGCATTTAGTGTGTTTATATGATGATATGTATATATCTGCTGTAGAACACCTGCAGGATGTCTTTAAAAATTCAATTTTTGTTTAAGAATATTTTAAGTAATAAATATAAAATTGCGTTATAAGACATTATTTACTACTTAAAGAAAAAATACCCTTTGAGGAACAAAGGAAAATTATATTCTCATTTAGCTCCAGCCTCCTAGTCCAAGATTGATAATTGTTTGCAAACCCTATATTTGATATCTAAATCATGTTCAGAGGCTTTCATTTGTGATTGTAGATTGATAAACTCCTCTCTGAAAAATATATTTATCTTTTGCAACACTCATCAAACACTAAATACCTAACTAGGTTGCAAGAAGAATCTTTAATTCCATCATTTTGCTCTGGTAATTGCTTTTGCTTCCTTATGTTTAACTAGAGTAAATGAACTATAATTTTAAATTTCTCTTGACACTTGCTATCTGACATTGTATAAAACACGAACAAGGTTGTGAATGCTGAAAAAGGTAACTGTCACAAGAAGAGATTTAACTACAAGTGTGTATTTTAAAAAGCTGATGCAAATTCAAAAAACAGTTGGAATTTTATGCCTAAATCAGCTTCCCAAACCAAAGGTGTCATATATTGTATCTGGCTATTTGAGTAGTAACAAAAAAATTATTTTCAAATAAATTGAAAATTTAGCATGGCTAAAAATGAATGCTTCCTCCATCTCTTGCTGTTAGCAGAGCCCCACAAAGAAATAAAAATTTATCTTCAAAACAGGGCCAAGTGACTCCTGCTTCTGTAGGAGACTGTTCCCTTTTAAAATGCCCATTGCTGACATAACATACACCCTTAGGAAGTTAAGCATTCTATTGTGACTGACACGTTTTAGCCTTCAATTTCACGGGATTTATGTACTGGCCTCCCAAAACACATGAAATGTTGAGGGTCTGAGACAGGGAAAGCCTTCGTTTGTGTTCTTAAAAACAGCTGTACACATATATTTTGGACATTATCACCTGCATATATAGTTACTAGAACTTACACATTAAGCCAGGTGTTCTCACACACAAAGAGAGCAAATCTGGAAGCATTACTGTAAAATCAAGAGGATTAAGGTTTACCTGTAGTAGTTTTAAATGCTGGCAATAGTCATAATACTGCGCAGGGTAGTAAAGAATTATCTTCAAACATCTCAATAATAGAAAAAATTTTGTCAATATTACTTTTGTCCTAAGCAACCCATGCTTTAAACAACTCTTTTTTTCTTTTTGTTAGCACTTTGCAAATCAATGAGAGAATAAATAATTGAGATAAATACTACCCACTCTTTCCAACACCTTCAGTAAACAATCTTTTTAACAAATTTAAATATATTCTGCTTCCAACTGGGATGAATATTTACTGCTTGATTTTAAAACACAGTGCCTAGGGATTATATTCTCTTCTAAGATACAAATGCGCAGCTCCCACCCTTTACAGCAGAGCTAGCATACAGAGATCAGAATACACCCTAGAGGATCACAAGGATCATTCTCTGTCTTTACTAGAGGGTTTCAAAGAGGAATAAAATACCTGAAATCAGTCTTAGCTGTAGAGGTGAAAAAGAATAACACTTGGATATTTACAAATCCTCAAAGGAAGTGACCTAATTTGACCAGGAGTAGTGTAATTATGCTCCATACATACTTAGACAAGACAGCAGGCATTTTCTGAAACTAAGTTATGGACTACTATTACTAATTAATATTGTCCTTCAGGCAATAGAATTCTTACATTTAAATTTTTCTAGGTAAATATTCATTATTAATGTTTGGAACTGCTTTGTCCATACTGAAAAGACATTTTTAAATAAACAAATGGTATCTACATTGTCTTTTTCCTGAGACCTTCAAATTCAATATCTCTTTTTGTCTTGCATGCACAGAACAACTGAAGGGCATGATTTTGATATTAAAAATGCATGTTACTCATATACTGAAGTATTCATATGATAATAAAAGTTCTGTGCATGCTGCACAAGAGGAGGAGCAGAATCTTACAAGTGTGAGAAGTGTGTTTACATGAATGAATGAGAGAGAGGATAGAAAAAAATAATAAGTGATCTCCTGGAAATGTCAAGGAAGCCAAGAGATTTTTTTACAAAATTAGATGAATATTCATCTTTCAGGCTCAGGATAAATATAGGAAGAACTATGTCTCTGAAAAGGAGTGGTAAAGGGATAAAAGTGCTGGGAAACTAACCATTGCAGCATGTAGAGATCAATTCATTGGGTATTTTGAGGACATGGATTGAAACAGTTCTTAGGAAACCAATGGAAAGGCCCTCTTAGTTTATAAATGTAAATTAGTCTATGAAAAATATAGACGTTAAGCTGTTCAGATTACATTACAAATGGACTTTCCAGCACATAAGTTGTCACAGAAGTCTTGAGAGGCTCGTCTTTGGCTTAGGTGCCCAAACACAATTCAAGTTTAGCTCTCAAGATCCTCAGTTACTGGCCACATCGCCTTCCTTATGAAACACTCAGAACGACCATTCATTGGTTAAGACTTCCTGTTATTAATTGTTTAAGACCAAAACTCATATTCTCAAACCCAGAGAAATATTTGTCCACATCAAACCTCCATCCTATGGTAGCTGCCTCCCCATCTTTGAGACACATTAGGGCATTCAGGAAGCATAGTGCCTTTCCTTTCCTTCAGGGAACAGGTCAGACACTGCACTGGAAATTGCAGAGACTTCTGTGTTTCACACTTACTATTTTCCCCTAATTCAGGGTGTTTTCCTACATCATTCTTACCCCAGGATTCCAGACGCACATCCCATGACCTGGAGTACACCTAACAGAGGCAGGCAACAGACACAGGCGGATTGCACAGCAGTTCCCCATCTCTCCTTCCAGATCTTGTAGATCTTCTGGGAGCATCTTTAGGAACCAGTGAATGATGCCTGAGAATCCTTTGAAGAAACTTAAGAATGCCTGCTGTCAGGAATGGGTAGCTCCTTTGGGGTGGTAGCTTCGAGGAAGCTCTATCAAGAAGCTTTCAAGAAGCTGTTCTTGAAAGGCTGCATGAGCTTTTGCTCACAATCAATGTGTATAATTGTTTGATGAGGGGGAATAAAGAAGATGGAGCCATACTCTTCTCAGTGGTATCTAGTGAAAGAACCAGAGGCAATGGGCACAAACTGAAATACAGGATAATCTATTTAAACACTTTGATTGTGAGGATGGTCAAACACTGGGCAGATTGCCTGGAGAACTCATGAGTCTCCAGCCTTGAAGACATTCAAGCTCAGTTTCGCAAAGCCTTGAGCAACCTGCTTTAGCTGAGCCAGTATTCAGCCCGGGGCTAGACTAGATGATTTCCAATATGCAGCCATTCTGACATCCTGGTTTGAAGCACCTTCCACTTCCTCTGAAGTGAGCTGACATCTTTTCCAGTGGCAGTTTTTGCCCTGCAGTGGGGTCACAGCTGGGAAGGCCATCATGTCTTTCAGCAATCCTTTCCAACTTCCTGTTGGTTGGGGTCAGTCTTGCATGGCACTGTACCTTCAGATGGTTGTCTGCATCTTACTAAATGAAAGAAATCCTCAGAACTGAAACAGCTGTCTTAAGATATCTTTTTTGTCCTTGATTTAAATTCTCACAGTTTTTATAAATGGAGGAAATATACCTTAACATTCTTATACTTTTTATAAATTTCCAGCAGATGGTGAGAGTGGGTGTGTGTTTGATAAAAACCACATAATCTATTTGAGAACAGTGCTAAAAGAATAGTGCTGCAAACACCTAAAAAGCCTTAGGTTAAGTAATCTAACTCTTAAAATGATCATATGGGTGTTTTATTGGTTGAGGAGCTGAATGTTAAGCTAGAAAAGTAACATTATCATCATTAAATTGTTTTATATTAGTGTAACAAGCAGTACCATTTTGAATGGGATTTGAATGTTCCATGAAGCCCTGTGTTCTTGAGGTAGATATTCTAGTTATTATCTAAACAGTAATAATTTCATTAAGAGAAAATTATCCATTGTATTACCAGTAATTTGGGCAAATGGTCTGATTAGCACTAATGATGCAGCTTTAATACCAGCTTTAGAGCTGGGAGTTACTTGTCCCTTCCTATATCAGTTATCAACCTGAAAAATAGATATACTTGCACAAAGGCTAGAAAACTTTTTTTTTCCCTGATATTACATTAATTATCAGGTTGTTAATGAATTTTGCTTCAATTTAATTCTGACTTCTGCAGACGTGGGGATCTTTCCTTGGTTGCTTCAATCCAACAAGCAGCATAAAATTGGCAATGTTTGAATGTTTGAATTAACCACCCCTTATATTAGAGTTCAGAACTTGAGGTCATTAGAGATAAATGAAATCAGCCATGTGCTGCATGTTGTGTGGTCCATAAAACTGTTTGCTGTCATCTTCATAGCTGAGATTTGCCACCAATCACATGCACATGGAATTATTCAAAAGATTATTCAAAAGATCCAGAATTCTTATGCACTGTCAGTGCTTTCAAGCTTTTGGGTCACAGAAATTATATGAATCCTGTACTTTCATTCACTTCCTCACATACATGTGCCACTTCCAGGTATGGAAGTGAGTAGAAGTAAATTAAAAGTGCTGAAGAGGTAAATTCAACACCAAGGACAGGAGGTAGCAAGTGGAATATGTGTAATAATCTATTTTGTAGTGCTCATCAGAAAATAGGGTATTTTGTTGAATTATCCAATATTTTCCCATTCTAGTTCTACCAAACTCATAATGTAAAATCTACGATTAGGATTCATATAAGGTTTCTTTCAACAGACATTCCTTATAATTTATAAACAATTCGTTCAAAAAAGAGCAGAGGGCAGAGGGATAGAAGGTTTTTTTTCTTTAATTGAAGAGATCAAATCTTCAGCTACCCCATTAAGTCAATAAAGCTACTCTTATAAACAACAGCTGAAAATGTTGGCTTTTGCCTTAGTGATAGATATTCCTATTCTGTAGAGAGGCATGTACTAAGAAAAGGCTTGGAAAAGGTTGGCTGAGTGAGTTGACTGAAGAAATTGGAAGGCGACATGGGCAAAAAAAAATCAAAAATAAGAATAGCAAGCACACTGAGAAGGGCTTACGTTGAACAAACCGAGCAGATGATAAGAGAGTGAAGAGTGGGCCTTGGCTAGATCCAAGGAAAGACTTGCAGATGAGGAACTGAGGCATGCCCAAAATACAAGCTAAAGCAAGTGGCTCTGTAAAGGGAACTGACATGATAAGAGTAGCAAAATTTTTTTTATAGAGTAAAATCACTTTCTGATTTCAGCTTCTGCGCTTTTTCTCTTAAAATGTTTTGCTATGCTATGCTTATTTGCTGACTGTTACAAATTTAAGGTTGTGCTTCTTTTTACTCTGTCCCTCCATCCATCAGTCAAGCAGTAGCAGTTGTGAGACAGAACCTGGAAGAGTGGAAAAAAAAAAGCAGTTTCCTCTAAGACAGCAGAAGGGGCAGCAAGAGGGGCACAGAACAGATGAGAAAACAGCCAACTCATTTACAGATTTTCTCATTTGAGGTTCTTGATACAAAAACATTCCTGGTTCTGATGTGCAGACTGAGGCTTGTCTATATATTTATAAAATTAAGTGAAGTGCAAATCACACTAGAAGATTTATGCTAACGGTGTTTCTAAAACACACCAAAATGAGTAGAATGTATCACCAACTGCTTCTTGCAACTATACTTCTTCCACAGAAACATTTTTAATAGTTTAGCAATTAAAATAAAACAATAGTTCAGCAGCTGAACCTAAGACTTCTGGATCTTGTACTGTGCCTTGCCACAGACTCCCTTCATGACCTTAATTCCCTGTTTTCTTCCCCAGTTCTCACAGAGATGAGACAACTAATTCAAAAACAGTGTTGTTGAAAACTCCTGCTTAGCTGCTTCTTAACCCCCAAGATGCCTGCAGCACATAAGCATTCCAGCTTTAGAGGTTCTCTGGGTGCTTATCTGAATTTATGGTGTTTCCAAATTATTAGGACTGAGCAGCTTGCCACAAATCTTGTATTTAACCCTGGCTAAAATATAGAAAGTAGAGGGTCATCCACCTAAGATGACTGGAAGGTTCCATCTGGTTCTGAGCATGCATCTGGTATGCAAACAGAAGAGCTAACCTCCCCAAATGCACCTGCAGCTGCTATTTTAAAATACAGAGGGGACATGTCCCCTTTATATGATAGTCCACTGATGAGGGCTCTTGTCAGGACGTGTGAAAAACAGTTTTAATTTCCTTCTCTTCCTGAGGGAATTCAGCCTTTCATTTCCCACCTCTCAAGAGTCATTTAATCTCCTGGCTAGAGCTTATTTGGGGTGGGAACATTTTTCACCTCTTCTGCTGAAGCAGTGCTGCCATACAGAAAAAAATTCCGGAGCCACTGCCTATGGAAGACAAGAAGGGTGCCTAACTCCCACGTATGCTTTAGGGAATCCCATTTGTGATTCGGAAGTACACTGTGGGAAGCAAATCTCTCAGCATTAGGCACTGAGGAAGGGGGTGGGTGTGTGTGTGTGTGTGTGGACACATGACAATTTTAGCTAAGTCCCATATTGAACCTGCTTTGATTGTACCTTACCTAAAAGAGCTGTTGTAAAGATAAATAAACTGAGAGTTCAGATACTGATGTAGTGAATACAGAACAAGTATTTTGAACAGAATGTGCACGTATGGGTTTGAATTTTATGATTCATGCCACAAAATTATGAATATGCATGGAAAAGTAAGTTACTGTTCACAAGACTTGCATTACCAATGAAAAGATACATTCATTAATAAAATATTGGGGGGAGGGAGAACCAAGTAGATTTGACATTTTTAACAGAAAATGGAAAGTTATTATATTTTCATTTAATCAGAACACTTTACAACAGAAGAATTTGGATTAGGTATTGACAGAGTGTCACCTGATAAAAATGTGTGGTGAAGTTTGAGCAGCAGATGTCTCACCCAGGGACGCTTCCCTGAGGAAACAGCAGGAACCTCCTGTACACTCACTTTGCCTGGCATTCATCTCCCTACCAGCTGCCAATTTTAAACTATAGCAAGTCTCTCAGTTTATAGTCCTTTCAAGCTAAAATCTGTTACATTTGGGGAAAAATAGCAATACTTATGTAAATCAATAATTGCATTGTATGTAATACAGTAAATCTATAACATGCCTAGAGTGACACTAACAATATCATGCACGGGTGTGTTATCAAGGAACATGTACAAAGTGATTCACATGCATTATATTCTGAATATGTCTTGTTCAAGCACTCATTTTGTTTGGCACAAACAGCCCTCTTTTTGCAACCCAGGAATAAATATCGCTTTGTTTCATCACTTTTTTTTTCTTCAATGAAAGTATTTGCTAGGACTAAATCCTAGCCTCCATTCACATCGTAGCTCTGCCTTCAGTTTAAATACTCTACACAATGATGATTACTGATGTCTGCTATCTTTCATTCTGAGCTGTAGAGCACTGGTTAAGCAGCCATGTAGAAGTCGGTGAAAATCTGTTTTCTTCATATTAATGAGAGTTTCAAAATTAGAGGCAGATTTGAGATAATAATAGAAAAGAAAATACTATGGAAGTATTGTGCCTGTGGAAGTTACTCTGAAAAGAGACTTAAATTCACTACTCTTTCATTCTACATACTAATCTCCTGTTTTCTTGCCTCATTATGCTGGGTTTTTGTCCTATGTGTCACAAAATGTTCCAGTGCTGAATAAAGACACAATTTTTACAGCTTACTTTGATGTTCCTCCTGAAAATATTCTTGTATTATTTTATGTGAAACCGCATGAAAGATGGTAGTTTGATCATCTGAGGAAACTGAGAGAGCTGAGGGCCAAGACAGGTGCAGGCAGAGTCAATTGTTACAGCTGCTCTGTGATGTATACTCAAGCACTTCCCACTGTCAAACCAAAATAGGATTTCCAAATATTTTTTCACAGGCATGTGTGAGATTTTACCTCTCAGTAATAAGTCTGACCTGGAGCAGATTGGAACTAGCAGTGACAATGTGCAAGTTCTACCTTTACATATAAAAATTACCATTCCTTTGGCCTCCCCAAGATGGAAAGACCTCCTAAAGGAATAAAAATTAGTAATGAATGCGTTTGGTACAATTTTACAAAAATGTAAGGAAACGGTGATAGTAAGAGAGGGATTTGACCATATTATTTCTAAAGAAACCACAACTCAAATATCACTTTCACATTAGAGACTGGCAAAGATAATGGGATGTCCATGATGTCCATTTGGCTCCATTTGTAGCTTAGCTCCCTTGATAGCCTCATGCTTAACCAAAATTTAGATCCTGGGCTCTGATTTCTACTTCCCAGTTTCTGCATGACTCGTATTGTTTCCTTTCATTTTATTTAAAATACAAGAAAGACCTCTACCACTCCTAGAATTGTGAGGGAACTCACCTTTCGACCACTCAAAACTTTCAGTTCTCCACCTTTAAGGCCTGGAAATATTGCCGTCCTCTTTTTGGTTAAATATTGAGTTAGATTTCTAAATTTAGCTTTCCATCATGGCTTTCCATCTGAAGCAGGCACTTCTACTGATGGCCAAATTCACATAATCTCATCTTCTTTCCACATTCACTAGTAGCCATATATAGTCTTATTGGACTATTTCTATTTGTAGTCATGTCCTCTGCCTTTAGCACCTGTTTTCCAAATATTACAATTACACTTTATATGGCTGTCATCATAATTTTTATTTTTAATTAAGGTAATTAATTTTTTTGTGTTAAATATCAAGTGGCATATTCATGGCAATACTTAAAGCTAGCCTTTAAGATAAAAGTGTGTTTGCAAAAAAATGCAAGAAAGGCATCAGCAACTTTTTAAAATATTGATTATGGGTAACATTTTAAAGACACTTCATGCTCTTAATTTCTATTGATGTCAAATCTCAGATTGCTACCCAGGAAATTTTTACCCTCCAACCAATGACTGTGAAAGTGAGAAGACTGTTTTGCTACTGACAGGGCAATTTCTTGTCCAACAGAGCCATTCAGATGGAAGGCTGAGGTGAATGTGAATTGCTTGACTTGATTGTAGTGCTAATATTTTCTTCCTGCAAGCCATTTCACATCTATTTTCTTTTATTTATTTCCTTTTTTTTTTTTAATGCTTCGATCTGCACTGATGAAGTGAAGCAAAATCAAGACAGGCTTGAACTGTGCTGCTTCCTTGGTTAGGTTTCATTCTTTTTCTTAATGAAGTCTTAGAACCCTGGACCTCTGCCCTTTACTACTTGTAAAAAAGCAGTGCTGAAATATATCTCCTGTTTTGCTAGATGTATTTGAGAGGTAATGTTGAGCTACATTTGGTCACATTTTGATAATATAGGTGTCTCTGATTCCTGCCATGCTGTTTTAAGCATGGATTTTGTTACATTTATGGTATAGCTATGATTGATGATCTCTTAGTGATACATACAGACAGTGTTCATGCTCTCTTTGTTAAATCTAACTTTTCTTAACTCTAACCATAGGGTTTTGCTCATTAGCATGATTTAACTTGCCTTACTGGACAATTTCTTTCAGAAGTATGAAAGAAATATTTTTCTTCTCAAGGACCATGACATGTAGTCTTCTGTTAGAACTCACTTTGTTTCATCCTCAACACATGAAATTATTTAGAATAGAGCTATTGAATGTCTGGTATTCACTTTCTATTCCTATATTTCACCCAGAGAAAACTTTTAGCTAGAAAATTACAAAGTTGTCTGTTTGGCTAGGATTTCTGGAGTCATTGTCTGGACAAAGGGTAATTCCAGTGGGTGTGCCAGTGTCCCAGAGGAAAATGGCCACATGTGATGGTTTGGGTAGGCTATACTCAGTGTACAATATTGTAGGAAAATTCTACATTGACAAGAAGATTGTCTTGCCATTACCATCCATTTGGCATCACCAGCCATTTTTGCAGCACTTTGGTGGTAGATCTTCCACATCCGAAATTCAGCAAGATACAGCCTCATTGCACAGCAGCTGTGTATCATATAAACATATATTTCCAGCCAGAAAAGCTTATAAAAATTGTAGGAGTTTGGATATATTTTGGAGGAGATTTAGATATGCACATTTTCTTTTCACTTTGATAGTATACTCTCTCTACTTTCTGATTTTCTGACCAAGGAAGAAAAGCTGAAGTAGTAGAATGACAGAAAGAATGACTGTGGTATAATTCACATACCAGTTAACTATGTGAGTTATAATTGGCCTCCTTTTCTAATTAAGTTAAACTCATGTCTTACCATAGCTCTTCGAAGCCTTAATGTAAATATAGTTTATTTAATTTGTCAACATAACTTGTATATGTACTGGAACATTATAAAGGAATGTGGAAACTATGAGCCACTGTTACTGTTGAGACGGGACTATCAGTGTTCTACAAAGGCTTTTTGTCCTGCCTCGTTCCTTAAAGTGGATTAAAGGCTGAATGACATGCTTCCCACCCCCACCCTGCTTTGGAACAACAATGGGAAAATGTCCTGCGTTGCAGTTTTCTATCACTTTTTCTCTAATTACTTGTTTCACACATGAAAATATGTTTGCTGCTTTTATTTGCCCTGGAGGCTGCCTTTTAATGCATTTATCTGTTGAGATTATTTATTTTTACACATCACTACAGAAGAGTCACTCTGAGTGCCATATTTTCTAATATCAAAAATTTGTATGCTTTGAGAATCCAATATCTTCACATCAACAAGTAATTTATTTCAGTAGGGACAGAGCAACAGAACATATCTCATTTTCTGTGTTTGCATTTTGATATACTGATATGTATTAAAAGTACATGGTAACTCTGAGCATGAGTGGATGACTTACATATGTCTATTTATATTCCATTACTGACCAAAGAATAGAAGGCAAACTTCAGAAAATTAGATGTAACCTATTAGATATGATTATCATGAACATTTTTTCTAGTGAGGGTTAAAAATGATTTTACTCAAAGCTTTTTTCCATTGTCTGTACTTTACTCCTCAGGATATAAATCTATTTTGTAATTACTCCCTTCTTATCTCAGAAACTTTGCCTGACACACCATTCCATATGTTTATGATTCTCTGAATGAAAAAGTGTTCCCTGACAACCATTCAGATTTTTTTCCTTTAATTTCCATTTATGCCTTATTGTCTTATAATGTTCAGCTGAAAATATATGTTGCAATATTGTGTGACATTATCTGTATTACTTAAGATTTTATATAACCATACATCAATGAAACATCAGATAAATCTCAAGCTTCTCCTTTTTTCCCCCACATCTTCCCTTCCAGAGCTGTATGGGTAGTAGATTCAATTTAGTTTCTATGACAAGTTGACTTTAAGCATCTCTTACAAACCTAGGACAGAACACATCTGCAATTTTGTTTGAGTCACTTTGAAAAGTGAACTTTATATAAATAGTTTGCTAAGTATTCACTGCAATTAGAAAAAAATTAGAAAATTTGCTAAATATTTACACTCAGCACTATGCAGTATTGTTTGCAGAACTTCATAGATTTACTAGCATTTGTAAATTTAGGGAATAATCCAGCAGCACTCTGAATAAGAGCTTCAGGACTGGAACACTATATAATGTTACCTGACTAATTTGCTGGACTTCCTAATAAATAACTAAGTTACACAAGAAAGGTATTGAGATGATTTGTAATCCTGTGGTAATGGCTTCTAAATAGTTAAGATTACACTGGGAGATGAGAACCTTTTTCCCCTATATGCCATATACCAGCAGGGGACAAAATCAATCTTGTGAAGGCTCTGATTACTTGTGCTGCAAGTTTCTTGTCAGCAGATTCAAAATGTGCAGTGGAATGAATCTTCTGCAAGGTAGAGCTGCTGTCTATCAGCTGGGCATCTTTCCTCCCCTCTCTCCCTCCACCTTAACTTCCCATGGAATATGTGGTTGTGATAAATTAGAAGAAGAGAAAATACAAGACGCTTCAGTGCAACCATTTTAATCCTCTACTGTCAATGCAGAGGAAAGGTGACACCAATTTTAGTATCTTCCAGATGAAAAATGTACCCTTGAACTGAGAATTTAAGGAAGTTAAGGAACAAATGAAAGAATCGCTTTTGTTTAAAATATAATGCTACTTGAATGTATACAAAAATGTTGTTTTCAATGACAGGATTTCAATCCATTAAGGATTTGTGATTTAATCTGAAAAAGAGACCGTAAATAAAATTCAAGCTAAAACACAGCTCTTATTAGAAAGGATAAAGAGAAAACACTAGGGTTAAAGCAAGCATTTTGGGAGGGTAAAAATCCAAATCCAAATCATTATCTGAACAGAATGTCAGAGTCAGCTTTTATCTTTTTAGTAATCCAAACCAACTCCATATCTGGTCCTTGGCAAATTTTGGGGATTCCATAGTAAAAATTTGGATCGGATTATGCTTGAATTTTGATCAAGAGAAATTTAAGAAAATATTTGTATTTTTTCAATGAAATTAAAGTTATTTCCAGTGGACTAAGAAAGAAATTTGGTATTTGGAAAAGCAAAATCTATCATGCATTTTAACCATGTTTTCTCACAGTACTATAAAAAAGGAACTTGTATTGTCTTGCTGCTTTGCTGAGGAGAAGTGTGAGTTTTGCTGCTTAGAGCTCTAATAGCAAGGTTCAATTTACAACACATGGAATTAGTGCTTCCTTCTCCCCATCTTCAGCACTCTTCAGTAACCTTGGAAAGCAATTACAATTTCCAAATAAATATTCCCAGAGTAATGCATCCAGGGGAACCTGAAGAAAATATTGGAAAATTGGGAACTAAATTTTCTTAAAATTCTCCCGCAAAAGCAACATGTAACATCTTGCCCAGTCTATGAGAATATGATTTTATGCAGTCTTCCAACAATCCCAATTAGACAGGTGGGTTGGTGAAGAGGTATCATCTTCCTATCCAGCAGATGGAGAACTGCATAGAGGACATGGCCCCACAAGGGCAGAAGTATGTTATTCCTGTTTTCTGCTTCCAAATTCTATCCTTCCATCCATTTTGTTCTCCCAACATTCTTGCCTCCGCTGTTATTGAAGTTTTTGAGCCAAAATTGCTAATTTTGTAACAAGAGACCTGAAATTCTGTTTGAAGGCAAAAATGTGTCTGTGCATTATATTAATTGCCAGATTAGTTGATATTTGGTTTTGCTTGCTAATCAAGTTCCCAAAGACCTAAATTACTCCTAGCACTCAACGCTCACACTGCCCCTCACAATGGCAGAGACATGCCATAGCCAGCAGAAGTTAATGATCTTTGGGGAGCTTTGCATTTGCAAATCCTTTTCTGCAAGAAACCTCACATAAGGTGAAACAGACCAATGCAGTCTTCAGAGGGCTTTGAATTGGCTATTTCATCAATTCTTCAGATAATGGTTGAGTGCTGTGAGACAGGAAGTGGGAATGACTATACTTTTTCATCTTTTCTCATGATCCTTGGGACAGAGCACCATAGATGCCATTGATTTCAGGCCGAAAAGGTGATCCTGCTGTACTTCTGTCACCAGCAACAGTATAAATCAGCTGTTTTCCATACTGCCTTTTCATGTTGTCCTCTGCCCCATGCACATCTGAATCCATCTTAAGTAAAAAATAACATTCTGGGAATTACAGTTTATTCAAATAAGCAGTAGCTTGCAATGAAATTACCATCATAGCATGTATTATATGCCTGTTAGAGAGTTTTCTGTTTCTCAGCTCTTTGGCCTGCCTCAACTTCTGACAGATGAGAGCTGAGCTCAGACATTGCTATTTCAAGCAGTGCTTATTATTTGAAAGGATAAAAACTCTTATAAATGGTAGACACTGAATATGGTATCATCTTGAGCAGGAAACTGCAGTCCTGATAAGACACTCTGTGGGCTTTAGGTTAAAGAGCATTTTTGAAGAGCTTGGAACAATTAAGAGAGTGGCATTTCAGTCACCTCTAGCTCTGTCCACTCTCCCCTAGGTGCTGTAGGAGTGCCTAGCTGGGCAAAGGATGGAGGAGCAGAGGCACCAGGCTACCTTCAGGCATGTAGAGTTGGCATTCACAGACCTGAGCCACCTGCACAGATGAACTTTGTAGCAGTGCTGCTTAGACTGAAATTGCCCCCCACACAAGAGAACAACGTAGGATAATCCCCTTTGCACTGACACACACACACACACACACACGAGAAGAATAAAAATGAAGACAGTATAGATTACAGTAAAAGGAGACTCAAAGTTGGCTACTGCATTTGAATTGCAAAGTAGCAATCAATTAGTTTATCATTAATCAGATAATTTTGGGGTTCGTGAATAATATGAAAGGAAAAGAAGAAATAACTACCAGGATAATTTTCAGGAACCATCTCTCAGCTTTATAAACTAATCCTCCTCTAATGGCCCTTTTTAATGTAATTTATAGGTTCATCATTACCCTTTTTGTATTAGTAATTATTTCTAAAATACCAAAGAACCATCTTTTTTTCAAGGTCCTTCCATGTGCCTGATTTACAGCTAGGCTGGTGTTGGACTCTGTCTTTCTGAGGTTTGACATTTCAAAATATTTATAGCTCTTTTACATTAATGCCTTTCTCATGAATCTGAAGGTGACCGTTATTTCTTTCATCTTGTTGTAATTAAATGGATCAACTATAGCTTTATTATTTCCACTATTTATCTGTGCAGTGTGTTAGCACATTCAGATTAGCAAGTGATATTGAACATTATGTGAATTATAACAAACAAATATTTCCTAAAACATGCGTTAAACTTGATGCATTGGCTAAGAAATCGTTCCAAGTGAAAGCACAAAATCTTTAATATTTTATTGATCAGATCTAAACCTTCTGCCCAAAGTGGCAATTAAATTTCAATTAAACTGACTGAAAGCATCATATTAAATTTCAGCACTTTATGAGCTATCAGATAATGCTGCAGGACAAATCTTTAGTATGATCACACTCTTTTCAAATTATATTATCCTGTTCATTCACAATAAAAGTGACAGCTTTAGGTATACTTTCAATATTTCTTGAATATAAACCCTCTAATGAACACATTTTATTGCCTTTAAATCAATTATTATTGGATATTTTAATAAAGTGAATTGAGCACTTTGTTTTACACACTGCTTAGAAGTTATTATATTTTGCAGTCAGCACAGCAAAGAACAGTAACAGTATGACAGAAATACCCAAATACCTAACGTTATGCTGTAAATTAAATCAGCTATTTACAATTATGAATATGCTGCATTCCATTTCACAGCAGCTACTGGTACAACATATTAATTAATAACTCTTGAAGTCTTCAGGCTTTCAGTCTCACTGTGTTTCAGTAAACGAGATAAGCTGAAGATATAATCAAAATTGCAAGAAGACCCTGCAAGTGCCTTTAAAGTATCATCATATGAAGACCTCAATATTTTACTGCTGCTTCTCTCTTTGTTCCAGTGGCTCTATGCATGTGTTGATGTTTAGATTGTCCAAAATACAGCTGGTGGTGGATAACTTTGAATAATTCTGAGGACATTATCACTCAGTCTCCTTTTGGGTTGCACACATACAGATATTTAAGTGTCAGTAACAGCATTCACCAGATTTTTGTCATTAAATAAATAGATTAGTCATAAGGCAAATATAACAAATGACTGAGAGTAGCCAAATTAATTTCACTTAGCAGGTGTTTGTGCATGTTGAACTGAACAGAAATCTATATTCTATATTGATGTTAAAAAGTTATTGTGTTCTTATGGATGATTACCAAAAATAATTATCCAGAAGTAGTAGATAAATTCTCAGGTGGACTTTTACAGTCATGTATAGTCATTACATGAGGGAATACCTATATTCTAACCTCCATAAATTCTCTTGTTCTGCAGATGCAGATGTCAAAGGTAAGAGAGACAGGTAACAGACCTGGTTCGGGTCAAGGCTTCCTGTGGATTCATCATCTGCCAGTAAGTGGTGTCTTATGTAGCTTCTTAATTCCTTAAACTTAATTTTCCTCTGGCTAAGGTCTTCAGGAGGAGCAGCATAAAAGGTTAAGGAAAAACTCTCAGTAGAGTTCAATTGCCCCTTGCTTCGAACAAGTCCATCTCCAATAGTCAGATGCCTTTACATTCTCTTTCCCTTTCCATATCATGTGAGTTTTTCAAGCAGATTGAAATGTAATGTTCTGTTGCATTTGGAGAGAAACACAAATAAATAAATAAAGGCAAATACAGAGGGGCAGGGGGAGCACCTTTCAGAATATTCCTAGACATTTTTTATACTTAAAGTACAGACTTAGAAATCTGAGGCATGTCTTTTACTGATACACAACAACACAGTATTCCAGATATTGCATTATTTCATATGAATAAGTATGCTTTGTTTATTTTTATCAGTAAACACTTCTTTTCATTCAACTATCCTTCTCCCTTGGGAGCAGAGTGAAGAATTAGGTGTATAAGGAAACAGGAAAAAAAGCTTTTGCAGAATGAGAAAACTACAGAAAAAAACCATCCTTTTGAAAACACTGTTCTTTTTTATTTTTCGGTACATATAAGAAAAGTCCTGCAGAGGGTCAAACAGTGCTTAAGTAGCTAAGTAAAGGAATTGTCCTCCAGAGCAGGTGTTCGTGCTGTCTCAGCAGGCAGGGATAGTATATGTTGCATCAAACACAGTTTGCTCAGCATGTGTTCACACCTCCCCTGACCCCGACACTTCCTGGCTTTGCTACCATGAAAGTCTCTTGAGAGAGGAGGTGTGTTTGAATGGAGTGTGGGTGGATCTTTTCAGCAATGAGATGATCTCGGCTGCACAATAAAGTGAACAGCAACCATTTTTTTTATAGCTGGGATCTCCCCCTGCACTCTTTTAAGCAAGGTCCTGACCCAGCTCCCAGCCATGCAGCTATCAGAGCTGCCTGCATGCAGTGAGCACACTGCTGGAGTCTCATCACACCCTGACAGTTCCCGAGCTGCTCCCTCGTGTCAGCCTGACCAGCAGATTTGGCACTATTTCTGAAGTCTCTGTACTCTTAAATAATGTCTCTCTTACTAGGAACAGATGGGGAACCTAACATGGCACGGGAAGGCACAGTATCAGTGGAACTCAATCCTGGTGAGCAAGGACACCATTCAAAGTGATTTGGTTAATCACCTACAGGGTAATAAGTTGCAAAGCAGCCTAGGTTTGGATCCCTTGTGATTATCAACATGGATCTGCTGTGGCTGAAGGGGTGTTTGGATGTTTTCCCTTGCTTCATCAGCCATCTTTCAGACCATCCTGCTCTGTGTGTGTCAGGTGTTTGGTACAACAAGGGTATGGAATAGGGGATTTTCTAGGGAAAAATCTCTTTCTCTAATGCTGCCCTAGTCTTGACTATTTTTCAAAGAGCAAGATCAGACTACTCCACATGAGGAAAAGTTATGTAAATATTGTATAGTTTCTAAATATATTAATCCCTAGACATGGTCCTAAGAATAATTTTAGTTGTGTTTTAATGGAGCTATAGAGTGATTTTTATCATTGAATTCTATTTGACTGCAGTGGAACTCTGCAGGAAGCTGCTAAGTTTATATGGTAATGGGGAGAGAAAGAAAAGAGGTGGGGATGGACAGACAGCAAAAGCTTGCCTCGATTTGAAGGTAGTTTGCATTTTTTCAATCCTTGCAATTCATTCTAATGTGGCTTTGTTGTCTGAGCAAATCTTTTTGAATCTATCATAATAATCAACTTTTACAGATTCTTCAAATACATTTGAAACTGCCACTGAATCAGAAAAGCTAAACTGAAGGCAGCTACACTGGCACTATTCTTACTCATATCTAGTGATATGCTGGATTTATTCATACCGCCAAGAAAAAAAAAAACCTATTAATTTTGATCAGCTGTATATACGGGAATTTACATTTGCTCTCCAACATTCATGAAAAAGACTGTCCTGCCATTGTGGAATGCAGAAAACAATCTATCAGGCTTTCAATAAACTGCAGAATATATATGTGGTTCAACCTATCTAAAATGAGATGCAGTGCTAGCAATATGGAGAGCCCCAGCAAGGCTAGCAATAAAAGTAGATATACAGTAGCTGACATCAGATTGTTTCAAGCTTAATTCCAGTAAAGTAATAAGGTCAGGAAAAGAAACGCCCAGTGATGCACAGATTGATGCTATTAGATAGAAACTATGCGTTGGCATCAAGCAACCACTTTTCTGTCTTGGTCTCATGGACAGAGCACAAAGATATTCAGCATAATCCCCACAGATTTATAACCACAAGAGTGGACCAAGCTTAGCAGACTGCGGTCAAGAACAGCACTAAAACTAAGCTATACACATATTTATTAACAACACCAGAGGGTATTGTATTACTCTCATTTTCCAAAGTGAACATAATGTATATTCCCACCAATTCACACCAAGGGCTGCTGACACACTGTGGAGAGCTGTTAACGTCTGAGAGAAGAATGCTTAAAAGTATCTCATAATGCAGCTTTGGTTTGTATTTTTACACATCAGTGTATAGGATGAGAGCAATGCATAACATAACTGAAGGCTAGCTCTTCTGGAGGTCAGAAGTACTTTCATTTTTAAATACTCCAAAAGAAATAGGTTTTTTGCTTGTGAGCATTACGTGATATCACTGAATGGAAAACACCATCTTGTATCAACATTAACTGAAATTGTAATACTTTTTGGTTTGGCCCAACCAGAAATAAACATCAAAAACTGATGGAACAGCACATCCCACAGCTTGGCATCTCTGGAGTCTGTGACCTCTCTTTGCCACCAGGAGAGAGATGTAAAGAATGGGTCTGGCATGAGGCAAATGCAATCTTGCTGTTCATGTCACTGTTTTGCTTTGAAACGTAAGCAGGAAAATCAATCAAATCCATTTAGCTGCTGATATAATATCACATCCCAGGTCTCCCTAAGAATACACTCTTTTCCATTTAAGAAAGACCCACTTTGAAAAGTTCAGTCCTGACTGCTCTTCTGATTACCACAGTTAAAAGCTGGTATAGTAACACAGATTTTTCTTGAACTATTTATGATTTTGAGATGAGACAATACAGTTATTTAAGACATATATGGTATTTTAAGATGAGGTACAACCCTTTTGCCATAAAAAAATACATCCTTGTTTACAGAAACACAATATCTGATGAAAACTTGGGTAAAAGCATCTGCATTTTTCTCACATAGTTAAATGATTACTCATAAATTAACATCCTTGTTATTAATAGCTACATCTTAAAGCCATTTTTGGAGGGGGGAACATTACACTTTTCTCTATTTATATCCCATGTGTCTGTCCTCTGTCATTCTGTTTCTCTTTAATCTTGTTTGAGTATACGGCTCACTCGTCCTTATTTTATTGACTCAATCACAGGCACACTGTCACTTTTTATAAAACGGTCACTGCAGAATCACATCAAGCAAATTCTTGATTCTGCAGTCAGTAATTTAGTGCCTTTATGGAATTGCAATTTCAGGGCTCACTGCTTGTTTTTCTAAAATGTACTTTAGGAATTAGTTACTCCAGCCACAAATCAGTTGAATTTATGCACAGTTGTAATACAGTTTATGGCCTCATGGTACATTGCTTCAAAAACAGCAGATGTGAAATTATGATAAATATAATGAGTGTTTTTTTGCCTGATCTACTGAAGTAGAGAAGGATCTGGAGCGTGTTTACCTATCCCATACAGTACATTTAATGTCTTAGTCAGGACTCCTGACAAAGGCTGATTAATGTCCTCATCTCTTTTATTAAAGATAAGAGTAGCACTGCAGTCAGGAGATAGAAAGCACACCATAAATCTTCGTAAAATGAGCAGTCAAATAATCACTCATCAGAAATAAAATCTACATACATTAACACTAACACTCAGCCTACCATGCACACAGCCATAAAAAAAAAAGAAAAAAGAAAAAAAAAGGAAGATAGAATAGACAGATTTCCGGAAGTTTTAATTTCAACTAGTCCTTTAAGTTTAATGTTACAGTTCCCGTAACCTGGATGCAAAAGCTGGCATTTAAAAGCACATGTGAAAGGACCAGATGCCTCGTCATTACATTAAGAGCATGAAGCAGGCAACAATTAAGCGATTCACTGGAAAGACATAATGCTGATCTATGCTAGCAATTAATCACAGAATACATTAGACAATGATGGGTGACCTACAAATTTTTGACAAAATAATTTTTCATCATGTTGGCGATTTCTTAGCCTAATATGCCTGCAAGGCACAGAGTCCAAACCTGTCATTTATTCCATCTCTCCTTGACAGGCGGCAACCTGTCTTCCAGACAAAATGAACATTATCTGTGCTCACTAGACATTTAGTGCAGGGCTTAGCTTATGACTAATGATAATAGGCAGACAGAAATGTTAGAGTCTGAAATAATGTTCTCTTTGTTAAAGAAATTTCTTGAGGTAGAATTTTTTTTTCCCAAAGACACATAAAGATAAAAACTGTTTTTATCTGATTTTTAATGCAACTTTAAAAAACAACATTTCACTTGCTCCAAAATAAACAGAAAAAGAGCATGTCTTTTTTTTTTTTTTTTTTTTAACTTCCTGTAAGAATTCAGGCTGCAAATTGTTCACACAACAAAGATATGAAGTAGGAATTTCAACAGATAGATATTAATAAACAGCCTGGCTTATTAGAAATTGGTTTTAGTTAACTAACTTTTGTTGGTTTCTATAAATTAAATTAAGAAAATAGTTCCTTTTTAGCTGTTAAAATTTAACCAAAGACACTGCACCTTATTTTTCGACATCTTTAGGTGAGAATGGAGCCTAAATCTAATGTCATAGAAGATATTTTATAAAGGTACAATGACAAAAATTAGTGGTTTATCCCACAGAATTTTAGTTTTCCTTAATATACCAACACTGAACAATTTGAGATAGCTATTTGCTGCAAGTACAAAATGTAAAATAATTCATTATTTTTAGTCTTACAGTCCATAATATAGGACCCAAGCGCCAGGAGCAAAGGAGACAGCAAACAGACCACAAAGTGGTTTTTGTCTTTAGGGTGAAGTTTCAGAAGCAAAGTCTTGATTGAGCGCTTATTCAGTTTTCATCACACAAAGACCCCAGTCATGACATTTTGTGCTGGGTTCTGTGCAAACACATGCTAAGACACAATCAACATCCCAGAGGATTTAGCTGAATGAACTAATCTTTTGCACCTTAAATTCAAGTTGGACACACATCTGGGATTTGATTAGATTCCCACTGAAGCCTCTGGCAACCTTTACACTGTAACTGAATAAAACTATCTGGGAGGACAGTTTTTTACAACCACTGGAATGCAAATGAAAAAAATAGACTTAGTTATAATGTAATGAGACTGATGGTGAGTTTAAATAATACATCATTGTAAACAAATCTTTCTATAAAAAGTGAATTTGTATAAAGTGTGATTGTAATTTTTACCAGAAATGCATCTTCTTAACAAATATTTAGGCTATTTTATCTGATAAAGTTCAATGTTAATTATGCATTTGAAAAGGTGCATTTATAAATTCTGCAAAATAGGAATTGTCTTCATATAGAACCTCACAATCAGCCAGGAAACAACCCTGCACAGATGTATTTTGCAGTGACTTTTTTTTTTTTTTTTTTTTTTTTTTAATATCAGAAGACAAGAATGTGCACCAGGACAAAACTTGTTCTGGTCCATACATTATGTTCATTTATCAGGTACTTCAAAGAGTGAACTATAAGTAGCTAAGGACAAGAATATTTTGGCTAATATTTTGGCTTTTACTGGAATTGCTGTCAGTTTTGTCCTACTTGGCATTTAGATTGTTACTCAAATGGCAATAAGTCGTACTAATTACATGATGTCTGAAAATTCAGTGAATCAAATGAATTCCTTTCCCTAGTTTTAAATCAAATTACAGAGGAAGCATGTTCAAGATACCTCAAAATCTTGTAAAAAAAAAAGAGAAACTTTCCTGTATTATGTTTTAAAATATGCTGACTGAAACAGAATGAGTATATTACACTTTCATCTTTTAAAAATACCAAATATTTCCAGTTGAAGTATTAAGGTATGCTGACTGTGAAAGCTTATACTTAAATATCTGTCTAATCTTTGAAAAACAAATAACTTCAGCCTTCAATGACTTCAAATCCCTCATACTTTCTGTGCATCCATTTCATGTTTTCAAATATTAATATGAGAAATTATCACATATATTTTTCCCATTATATGATCTACTATATTTTATTTGTATTGATTCATCAGTTTCTCTACAAGAAACAGAAAAGAATACCTCAAAAAGTACCTGAAAATCATTGCAATATTCATAAAATACCTTTTTTAATCACCATGGGTCTAATGAGAAATTTTCTTTTTGTAATTGCAAAGTTGATCCAAAAAGTTGTCTGTCTCCTGACAGGAAACAACAAGGGCATACTTGTTGAGTATCTCTGTGTAACAAGCTGAAGCCAAAATCTTCATTGGAGTCTGTCATTAAGGGACTGTCAAATGTGTTTTATAAAGTTAATCTCACAGCCTTCATCAATACTTGTGAATCCATATTGTGAGCAGACTTGTTAATTTTGCACTTACCCCAAAACACATTGATATTTTTTGTCATTATGATCCTTTAAATTTACTCTAGGGGAAGGAACAGGGAAGGCCTTGTTCAAATGCAAATATTATTGACATACTTATGTAAGAGTCAGAAAATATTGAGAAATGTTATCCACAGCTGCCATAACTTAACCAGTTCTGATATCTATGCCATTGTAAATACTAAGCCTACTCAGCAAAGGAATAAAGCATATTGTTTAAAGAACTGAGTGGCCAACATATAAGTGACAGACTAAGCAGCTGTTAGTCAAATAAAAAGTATCCTCGAGAGTTCATCTCTTTGACTGGGAACCCATGATGCAAGATTTTAGAAATAGTCATTTCCAAGCAAAGGGCTAAATTTTGACCTTGTAAGAGTCAGTATAGAAAAACAGCTTCCTTGTTTTGTGTGGGAGTGACTTATTTTCTTTTAATGATAATTTTAAATGTTCTACGTTCTTTTGCAGCACTTATAAAAATTTCCAGCAGCTTTTTTGTCTTCTTTCACTCCCACCATTTTGAAAGGCGGAATCATTACTTGACTTGGAATTTCCTAATTACCTCTGCTTCTGTCAAAATTTTCTTGACTTTTGTGGAGCTAAAATCTCAAGCTTTTAATGCTGTGTAAAGCTATAACTCCCTCTAAACAGTCTGTCCAACTTCAAGAAAATAAAGGTTAGCCCTGAAGATTAATGTGGTGTTTCTAGAGTCTGATCTCTTCCTTGGTACCCTATCTATATGTGTGTATATCTGTCTTTCTCTAGATATCATATCTCTACTGCCCAAGTCTTACACTGCATAATTAGATGTATCTCATCCAGACACCTCTTCATCCCCATTTGTTTTTCACTTGGACACCAAAGAGCAATCCCAGTTCTTGCTTACTGAAACGTCGTGTTCTCTGGATTACAGCCCAAAGGCAGCATGCTTGCCAGTTGCCAATGCTCATTAAGGCAGTTGATATGATTCCATAAAATCTACCTTACTGGCTTCTGTGCACTATGAATGTTTAAAGTAATCCACTACCTGAATGGCCTCAAAAGCTCAGCATATTCTGGATATGTGCTTTCAGGCCAATCCTAATGCTACCATGTGAATAGTCGAGTTACTGATGCCATTCACCTAAGAATGGTAGCTTTTGAAGGTTAATATAGATTCATTTCTCACATAATTACAAAATTTCTTGGAGAGAAGAAGTGGTGATATAATCTTACTAGCTTTGTGTATTTTGATTATCTGAAAATGAAGTAGAAAATTTTCACTAAATATTAATTTTGAATGCAGATGGAAAGAACAAAAACTAATTTGCTATTACATTTCCTGCTTTTACATCAACACAAAGTAAATTCAGTTTTTAATCAAAAGAGCAAAATAACCTTTACCCTCCTTAATTACTACATGGAGATACAATTCTAAGTACTTGGGAATTTTCAGAAAAAGAAAGTAGGTTATCAGTAACTGATGGTAAGGCTACAAGCCTTGTAATTCTCAGTTTGCTAAGATTACTGAAGGAAAAAAGTAGTTACTATCTATTCTGAATATTAAACCATATAGCTTGGTCCCTGTTTAAGTTCTTCTGGTTGAGATTTTTCAGAGGAATTGAAAGGAGTTTAGCAAAAAAGTAAAAGCATACCGAATTTCAGTGGGATTTTGACACTTCGTTCCGTCTCTGACTGCATCATCCCATAGATCAAAACTGATGTTGAAGTTCTAGCTAGAAACTAGGAAGCCACTGTAGCTCAGAGAAAATTAGGCAAAAGGTTGCTCTCAGAGGTATTCCAGGTGTGAGCTACAATCTTTTGCTGTTTCAAATTAAGATAAAGAACAGCTGAATATATGACACACTAGAGAAACCAGCAAAAACACGGAGTAAGTAATCATATCTGTACCAGGAAGAAATGGATGTCATTGCTCACATAAGGTAGAGAAATAAAAAATACCTGGACAAGGGTATTTGACAATGGATCAGCTACCAAGAACCCAACAATTGTGTTACAATGTGAGCTGACAAACAGATGATCATTCTTATTATAAAATTGCTATTACTTTCTCATTTGGTTGATCTCTTTCTACTGAACTCCAGCCAGCTCTTATTGCTGTGTTCCCTTTTTACAAAATTGCTTGCACATTTTGTGGCCCTAGCAAGGTCAGGTGCAATAGACCTGTAAATATGGAGCCATCACCAGGCTGCTATTCCAACTGTTTATGCTTTCTAGGAAGAGGGTAAACAAAATGAGAGCCTTTGGAAGCCTATATGATGTGCCTTGAAGGAAAAAAACAATAAAATTTCTTCATCAGGCTCCAACACATGCTCCAGTATATGCTCAGTGAGGAAGAAATGGAGTCATATCTCTGACACTAAGACTAGTTCTGTGAGATCTATAAAAAAGAAAGAAAAAACCTCATGACCAATGTGTTAAAAACAGATGAGAGATATAAGAGGACTGGCATGGATGCACTCAGAGTCCCACTACTGCTACCATCGTTATATGGCTTTTCAGCATAGTTGCTCTCAAAAGGAATTAGAAGAGGGTGTTTTTACAAGTCAGAAAATATGTTGGGTAGCTGTGCTTGGATTATCATAATTTGTATATTGTTGGAAGAAAAAGTACTCCATTTTTATGAATGGAAGTCTGTTAATTCTGTGATTTCACAAGTGTCCTGATTTATCATATTTTCTTGCTTTTCTCTTTATATTCATCTAAGTTTCAACTTGGCTGAAACATGAAAACAATATAGATGAAAATGATTATTTAAGGGAGCTGAGAGAGTCCGGTGAAGAACAGTGTAAATGCTGAATATATAAAATCAGGCAGAGGCTAGAAGCCTGTTAGGAGTGTATGCAAAGATTATATGTGCTTGTTATCATACTGGTGGAAGAGCAAATCAAGGACATCTTGTAGACTACAAAATAGCTGCAATGGCTCTGGGCCAATCATGTCATAAACATGAACCTATAGAACCTGAACTGTCATTTATTTTATGTCAGTTCAAGTTCTTAACTTATTTATTTTCCAGACACAACTACAATGGAACAATAAAAGGAAGACTCAACTAGCAGAGGTCTCACCTCTATTTTGTATAATTTGCTGCTTAAAAGCTTACAGAGTAAAACATGTAAATATATGCAGACCTGAGAGTAAGACCTTAGTAAGCAAATTACAGAGTATGGATGAGGAAACTATGGATCATAAACAAGAAAAGAACTATGGCTACTAAGCACCTAGAAACCTGCTATAAATTGTTGCGAGGTTCTGCTTCAGTGGATTTAATATTCTGGGAGAGGCTGGCTTTTGGCTACATGCAGCAGGAAATTCACTGGGGCGGGATATCACAAGGATTCCTGTTGTACCCAGCCCAGCTGCAGCTCTTGGTGATATGAGTGGGGGAAGCTGTCAGAGGTATTACCCAGTTCTGGAATGCAGATTTTCCTTTAGAAGAGCACGGCTAGAGGAGAGAGGTACTGGAAATGATGATGCTGCTGCTTGTAAGATTTCTAGTCCAGTGTTTACAAATCCTGAAAAATTTCAGATTAGACATGTAATCTTTTCAAGTCAGATCCTCTGTTGATGTAAATTAGCCTAGGCCCACTCAAGTCAATTAAGGTACCTCAATTTTAAACTATTTCTCTCTTAGCTTGGATGTGTTTATCCACACCTTACTTTTGAGGTTCTGAATCTTTAATTCTTTATTTAGTTCCTCTCATTAAATGAGTCTAGAACAGGAAAGAATTTTGTATGTTATGTGATTATTGGAGATTTTTGGCTGTTTTTAGAAGCATAGAGTATTGAAGGCAGAGAACCTTAAATGTCAAATTAAATATAGAGGATGAAAGTAGAGAAGTACAGGGTCAGATGTTTGAATGAGGTTGGAACCTATTCAAACATCCACATAAAGTGACCAGATTTTCAAATGCCCAGAAGAGCCAGGGGGTGGGAAACACTCTTAAAATGCATGACTTGTTTCCATTTAATTTGAAGTCAGAGAAAGTAGGAAGAATCTCTCTAGTCTACATCTGGAGAGAAAGATGAATAAATTCCTTTCCACTTTCAATTTTACTTATTTTCTAGAATAATTTTTTTTGCTGAATCCCATTACAATTCCCCTTCCACAATTTCATTTTTCCTGAGCCAAGACGATGAAAGGCTGATTAATTCTTTGCAGCTGACTCAGCATTCCCCTGATGCGCACTGCTATTTACAGGAGAAGTAGCTATAGTCCTTTCTTTGGCCAGAAAGAGATAATTCTTTTCTTTCCAGCCTTTGGGCAGACCTGTACGTCTTGCTAGGCATCCTTTCACATATTTCATCGGAGGAAATTATGACTATTTTTAATTCAGAAGGAAAGTTTCCAGCAAGCATGTCCCATCTGTTAGAGGTGTGCTGTTGGTGTTCTTATTGATAAACGGGACAGGGAACTTGGACAAGCATTCCGAACTCTCAGAAGAAATACCCTCCCAGCATGCATACACCCCTTCCTAGAAAAATACAGGGGAATCTGGACTCCACCAGCTCAGAGCAGCTAGGAGCAGGATGGTACATTTATGCTAAGTTTAAATTTTTATTTAATTTTGAAAGTTGCCAACCTTTGCAAAAAGACAACAAAAGTAATCTTTCAAGTATGACTTGTAAGCAGGTTTAACGATATCTGCTGACAATCTGAGACAGTAGTTCTGGGAAAGGTGTGAAATGCCATACTAATCACAACATGATGCTAAATCAACAATCTAATGATATTTTAAAAGTCATTATTTGGTTACTACTTAAAGGAAAAGAGAATAGCTTATCTTATGAACAATTAATAATTAGTAACTTGGTATGATGAGCAAGCCACATCTGAGAGCGCACTTTATTTTTCCAGCAGCAAGATGTCTGATATTTACCTGACCCATTTCTTCACAGTTTTGGATTTTAGAATACTGGGCTAAACCTTTGTCAGTTCCAACTGACATCAATGCTGTCACAACCAAAACTTCCTACAAAATTTGTTGAAGAAAATGCAAAACCAGCTACTACCCCTTAACCCCATGAGCACTAATGTGACTTGTAACAATGACCAAAATAGCTTGAAGAAACAGGTGGATGTCTTGTACATGTGCATGTTTATCTTGCCTGTTTGCATCTTCAAAAAAGACTCTAAAGCTTTCCTCTGCTAAATGTGGGGGGTGACTATTGCAAGTCACAGCCAAATAAAGGTCCCACTGTCTAGGCCATCAGGCCCAACATACCACAGAAGATTCCCCCCTAGCTGAAAGACATAATCAACCTAAAGGAAAGGCTGCTTTGAAAGATCTGTTTTGCAAGGAAACAGATTTGCCTATCCTTTTCATTCTTTTTTTTTTTCAAAGGGCACATAGCCAACTGTAGAAAATGCTGATATGACTGTTCTGGACTAGAATTACGGAAATCCAGCCTAGCCTGCCCTCCATACCTTAGGATGACAGGAACAGAAGTGGCACTACCCACTCAAAGTAAATCCATATGGGGAATGTTTAATGGAAATACAAGTATGGGCCACCAGCTGGTAACACTGGGGAATGATTCTACCAAGGGTTCAGCTTTCTCTGCTGCCACCAAGTCATTTGTAGGCACTCCTTGGCAGGGTTTTTTACCACTTATAAGGCAGTGCCTGTGGTTTTCATCATAAGTGACACAGCATTTTTAAAATATATACCACATAAAGGTAAGGTATCATGAGTATAATTATATATATTATTATCTGGATTATATATATAATATATAATCCAGAAGGATTCACAAGTACCTGAAAGCAGCAAGGTATGACCATGTGAGGGGAAGACCAGTCCATTGGATGACACTGTTAATTCTGAGGAATTCTATCACTTATATTCAGTCAAAATTCTATTAATACAAGCTTCCCTGTCCAGGATACTGAAAGTCTTGTGGTTTGTTTTGAAGGTAGTTGTGAGATTACAAATCCTTAGGAGTGACTTTTGTTCTATAGGTGTTCTACAATGTTAATGTGACTGTGTAAATTGCTTTTATTTCTTTTACAGGAATGGAGTGTGCCTAAAGTAATCAGCTTTAACTAACTTATTTCCTTTAAAATAGATTCTCCATAAAATTTTTGCAGAAAGACATCATTTTTCTAAGAAGTCTGGATTCTCAGTGGCACAAAAAGCAAGCCAATCACACATTATATCGGGCCTACTATTACCAGATGTGTCTCTGCAAAATTCTGCAAATAATACCACATATTACACTGGACTCCTGCATATCTGAAATCCACTTTTTCCCAAACCACCTACCTACTGTAATCACAGCATTGTACATTGTGTGGGTGCACAGCATTCAGCCTGCTGAGATCTATTTCATACTCCCAATTCATACCAGATACCAGACTGGCAGATTACTACATCTGTGCTCTCCTACCTGTCACTGTGAATAAATGATGTAATATACAGTTGTAGGATTAAGGCTTGATTTTTTTCTTAGGAAAGGAAAAAGCAGCATGTGTCTTACTAAATTTTATTCATCTCCCAACCCTGATATCAGAACTACGTGCCTTTATAAAAATTTTAGACATATCCTTAGCCGCCTATTCACAAGAATCAAAAATATTTTTTCTTAATATAAATTAATTAAATCACCAAGAGTGTACAATCATCTTCCGTAGTGTATCTCAGATTGGATTGGATAGTTTTAGGTTTTTTGTTTAACATGTATGTACAATGATGGTAACAGAATGTTCCCATTAAACAGGCATACTCTTGAATACGAGAAAAACTAGAATTATTAAGGCAATGCAAGCCCTGCTAATTCACCTCTCTTGGGTAGCTTATGATAAACGCTTTGATTACAGATGCCATCATATTTTTTCCATGGGTCCTCTGCCTCATTTCATGCACAGGATGTACAGATACTCAATGAGCAGTGATCCAATGCAGTTTTTATTCTTATTGTTCCATTGGTGGCTTCAGGCCTTATTTACTGCACACTATTCAGACCCAGATATGAAGACAGAATTATTAATTTCCTCATGAGCTTTCCTATGACTTAATCTGCATCATCACAAATATTTACAATCTTAATTCTACCAAACCTCTGCAAGAAGAGAACGTATTTCCATATGAGTAGTTTCACAACATATAGAGAAATAAAGCACAAAGACTAAAGCCGAAAAAATTCCTTAGCTCTAATGCCCAATTTGAGATATCTACAACTTAATGTTTTGGAATGTATGGCATGGAGCATCCCTTCGTGCTGTCAGAATTGCTGTTCTGTTTTGCTTATATTGCAGCACTTTTGCGAGGCCAGCAACAGAGTTCCAGATTTAATGTCACAAAATGAGAAAAACACAAGAAGTAGCCAGACATTTAAAACCCGAGTGAATTGATAGAGTCAGTGTCCTGGATCTGAAGAATCCAGGACAGACCAAAAGAGAATTATGTTATTTGGATCAGCTGCCCGATTTTTAAAACAATCTTTTTTTACTTTGGCATTTCCCCGTGTCATTCACCACACAACCTGTGTAGTCAAAGAACCATTCTGAAGAGGATCCTTAGTAACATAAATCTCAACCTCCCTAGAGTGAGGCCATTGGGCACTCTAAATTTCTCTGATTCTTTAGACTTCATCAAGAAGTGCTGAGAACAGCCAAGATTTTTTGCTTTGTGATTTTTTGTATATGATGAACTGTCTTTGGGATATTTTAGGGTGTTCTTACCTTTTGGACATCTAAGCACATTCCTTCTTTGAGAGTCAAGGAAGCTAGTAAATTGCATGAGATACAATCCCATGTGAACATAGCGGGAAACTACCCTTAAGAGCTGTACCATAAAGCAGAAGCTTATTTGATCAACTAAGATTGCACAATTAATCTTGGGCATTTCCTAACTTTTGAGTGCCTAGCTTTACAAGTCTAAATTTTATATGGCTTCTATTTACTTTTTCTTGTAAGGAAACATAAAACCAAATATTTTCCTCATATGACATAATATTGACATCACTGGTTTTCAACAAGAAAGCCAGCTTTCAACCTACTCATCTGTCTCATCATCGACCAGTGCAATGGGGGACTATGAGACACTACCAATTAGAGTTTCTCTGTGATTCTCTAAGCCACTTCTAAACTAGTAAGTGCTCTGGCAGATGCCTTGATTATTGTTCAACAAATATTTTCTGAGAGCAGAAATCTGGTAAGGCTTAGGAATTCCAGATTCAATTTAAATTTTGGAGGACAAAGTGCGTTAGGGCTCACATCTTTCTGCCTATCTACAAATCTCCAATTTGGGCTGTGTTTCCTCCTGTTTGTCAGCATGCCAGACCTCTGTGTTCCCCTTCTTCATCATTTCAGTATCATCACCCTAAGTGTCATCACCTTCAGATGCCTGGCTTTCAGCTCCACACATTTTATGTCAGTTCATTCTCTTTACATACCAACACCCTTCCTCTCATACTCTCCAGTATTCTTTCAAGTTATTATTCCCCTGATTCCCAACTAAAGGCAGGTTATTTTTTTCAGACATGATGAAACAATTTAGTCTCAAACTTAGAAGCAACCAAGATGGTCTTGCAAATCTTCAGGGCAGGGGGAGTGAACCTGAAAGAAAAAATTCTTCAAGGAAAAGTTTATACCAACCCATTGATGTTTTGACACAGTTATAAACAACTGAAAATGTGGTAGTCTAAAGGGAAGCATCAAACCTACTTGGCTGCAGGCAGCTGCTGGCTCCACCTACCATAAATCATTGTCCCTTTCACATAAATAACCAGGCCTGGAAATGTTGCTTTTTCATTTACAAATATATCAGTTTGTCTCTTCTGATCCAGCTTTTTCATGTCATCTGGCACCAAAGGACCAGAAACTGGGCAAGCCTCCCCAGATGTGAATTTCTCCACTGTGGGCTGATGTAGTATCAGAACATTGCAAATGAAGGAGGTGCCATGGTTGCAGCTCTGCTGCTCTTTGGCTATTGACAGATCTTTGCTTCAGAGTCACTATCAACCACTGTACTGTAAATAAAAGCCCTGCAGCTGCTTTCAAATCTTTCAAGATAACATGAAGGTATCCACAAAGTAAAGGTGCCATTATCAATTTATGTCTTGTCCATCACTGTGGACAGGAATTTTCTTTATCTCCACAAAATGTCGATCTAGAGATTTTCTGAAGGAACATAAATACACCAGTGCCAAAGGTGGAGCTCCTGGTCAAAAGGAGTGCAATTAGTCTACAATTTTATGAAGAGTTTTGAATCCAGATTTACTGTGTATTGATTATATTTGTGTGTATAAAACATGAGACAAAACTGGAACATGTCAGGAAAAATAACATGAGATTGTTCCACTCCTGAATACAAGCACAAGCAGAAACAGACTATTCATAGCCCTGGCTGGGCAAATATAAGGAAGATAAACTGACCTTTTGAAATGTTCTGAGTTTAAAACATAGATACACACACAGAGCACAACATGGCTAAACTGCTTTTAGACAAGGCAATCAAAAGGGATTAGATCAAACTCAATTTATTTGAGATGGTCCAGCAGCCGTGAGTCTCATCATAAGCCCTGTACACGTCACCAGTAGCAGGAAACCCAAAAAGTAACAAGACATTACCAAAAGCTACTGCTTGGGATAGAAAAGCTTTAGAGTGAGGCAGTGATTCCATATCTGCTGTATTGTGGTATCTGAGGACTAAAGTGGTGCCATTTGATGGCACTATGGTACGCACACCAGGAGATGAGTTTGCACAACTGATCAGTAGCAATGTATCCACTGGAAGATGTATACATTATAAGTTCTACTGGCAGAACTTAAATCAAGCTTTTTACAAGGGTCTGAAAATATTGCATCCATACTGCTTCATCAGCATTATCATTTACCATTGCCACTTTTCCACTAGTTTCTTTAGGTGGTTTCTGTCTGTGTGAGAGGGCCTTCTGCTTTGGCGTATCTGTCCCATGAAGTAGTTTTGCTGTACCAGTCCTTTCTTTCAAATTGACTAATCATCTGAGTTTGTTCCTGCCATCATTCTTGTGTGGAATCATATTATTTAATCCTGGAAGGCCTTTAAGGATACACTTTGCATGAAAAGAAACTTCTGAATTCTTGAACCTTATAGTTGATTGCAGCGGTGTGGCTATCATTGACAGTAATTCTTTGACCCCTCCTGCATGCCAGATTAAGAGCTAATGCCATCTGCTGACCTCTTACCTATTTGGTACAGCCTGTCATGATCCCTAAACCACAGCGTATAAAAAGTATGATAAATACATTTTCCTGAAGTCAGAGTCAGGCAAAGCACTGTGAAATAAGAAATGCAAATAGCAAGATATAGGATATCCATTGTTCAACATAGCAATACATATGACAGCAATAATCACATCACTGTGAGAGGAAATGCGGTATATGACAGCAACTGAAATCTACCATTAAAAATCTAAGGAAGTACAGCTCCTAAATAATCTAATTGTTTATTTCTAGGCATGAAATAATAACTCAGACATTGACAAGAAAAATGGAAGGGTGATTTGACTAAAACACATGCTATTGATTAATATTTTATCCGTTAATAAAAACGATTAAGCCAATCCCCACAGCAAATAACTTCTTTTAAGTTTTCCTTGTCTCACAACTGTATGTAAAAGAAAACACAACTTTTATGAAGTTCTTCTACTCTGTTGTTATTTTACATTTATATAAGATATCACATGGCTCACGTTTATCATTGTCCATACATCTTGACTTTTAATTTCAGTAACTAAATTAAACTTAATTTGCTAAATAAACTGGAATGTACAATTAAAATCACAGCCAGAGTCTGAGAGAAACCTATAAATGTCAAGAAAGTAAAAGTTAAAGCCATTCTTCCAGCCTCTCGATGTTTGGGCTCTCAAGAAAAGGAGAATTTACTCTCTCTGACCATTCAGGATATTTTAAAAAGATATATCTATATTAAGGGACAAGTCTTTATATTTCTTCTTCAGTCCACTCTTATTTAATCCTTCTTGAATTTAAGTGCTAAAAATGTTTGTTATTTCACTAAAGTGAGTACCTTGAAACCAGCACTTTGCTTTATAGGTCTATGAAGGTACAATGCAGGCAAATCTCTTGGCATTATTTTTGAATCTCTGGCCAATTTTTGAATTTATTTGTACTTAATATTTTTAAATCATAATCTACATGCTTATCTGGTGTGTGTTTTGTGATTGTTTTTTCTATAGGGGTTGCTATGTGTGTATGCAGCTATTTTGCTTTGTGCATACATTGATAACCCAAGGACCTTTGGGACCACCTTTGATGTGCTCCATCTCTAGGCTGGCTCTGGGTGCTACACCCCCAGAGAAATCTGAAGGCAGCAATTTTACCGGGCCCAGTGCTGCAATCCCATAATCCTGTCCACCACATTTGGACCATGGAACCTGGAGGTTGACTGGATCTGGGGAGTCTCTTGCCCAGTCTTCACCTTAAACCAAAGACATGTCAGGCAGAATGAGGCTCAGATCTTGCAAGTACGAATTGGGTAAATTTCAAATGCTAAATGTACGCTTTTGCCAAATTACCATCTATTTCCAACAACAAGTAAAAAAAAATACATTGCTACAAAAATCTACCATGTTAAGTGAGTGCAGTTTTAGCAGAGGAACTGAGGAAGCTGTAGCCTTGCCTTGGGTGCTAGCCAAGGCACCAAGCACTCACTGCCACCTCCAGTCGTAGAACAACAGCTACGAAGCCAGGCAGCCCTCACCACCCTGACAGCAGACCCAGGCTGGCCACATCCTCTGCAAATATGCACCCACATGTGGGCCAAGAAGTGCAGTTTCTCAGTTTGTGTGGAAGACACACAAATGGAATATCTTTCAGGTAAGAAAAGAGCATGGGTGTTTCGAGGGACAGGAGCATCTATTGTTGCTCACTTTATCTAGGTCTGACAAGTTTTTGATGCAACAGATCTATGGAACTGCAGACCCCCACTGTAAAGTAAACCATTGGATTTTAATTTGTTAGTGTGTGTAGAACTCAATTTCTTGTGTCATTTAAAGCTGTAGTTCTATTTGTGGTATACACATTGAGTCTAAGGCATGTCTATTAGGGACTGAAGATGGAAAATTAGAAGGACATGTATGGGACTATATACATCTTCCTTTATTGCCATTAAATACTCAGAAGATAAACAGATAACACTTTCCAGGCACAGATTTTTTTCAAGGCAGGTTATGTTGTAAAAAAATTAAGGCTATAATGCTGAGGAAAATCTCTCTCTTAAGAAGTACTAAGGACATTTGAAATAATTCTGTCACCTTTTACAATAGTTTCTGTATAGTTACTTTTGTGAAGTACATACACATAGCATAGGTATTTATTTGTGCTTTAGATGCCATAGTTATTCCATGTGTCTTTCCAGAAAGATAAGTCTTCTATAAATCCCATGCCAAATCTGCCAGTCCCATGGGGATGATATAAAAAGGACCTAGGAACCTCTACTTAGGTAACAATTTCCTTCTCCATCAGTCTTGTGTTGAATGTCTTGTTTACTCTTCCCTTGAGCAAGACATGTTTCTATGCATTATTCTGTTGGACAATATCCTAAGAAGGAAAATCAGTCTCACAAAGTTGCATACAAATGGGTGTCTCTTTTGGCAGTACACATTCTTAAAAGCCAAACTGCTGTTTAAAAATCCCAGGGGGAAAAAATGATATTTTTATTGTGCTCTTTTCATCATTTTTATTCTGTAGCCTGAAGAAGTAAAAAAATAATAGTCATTAAAATAAATCTAATTCTCTCTCAACAACTCTGTGAGGAGAGTTGGTGAACTTCTGAGTAGATCCTGACTTACACAAATTACTACTACCTGCTGTGACATACCTGTGCTGAGCTTACTGTGGTTTAGTACTTGCTTGATTGAACCAGATTTTAAAATCACAAATTGTTTTCAAATTACCCGGTCAAGACTAATTTCAGGAGGCTCTCTTCCCTATTGCTGCTGTTCCCTTGAGCTGTGCTTCAGAGTCCAGCTTCCTGGACCTTCAGGGGCTCTTCCTCTTTGCTGTCTTTCTCCTCCTTTTTTCCTCCTCCTCCGCAGATATGCATCCAGTTGAGCGGTAGCAATGGCTTGTAGCCCTGCTTTGGTGTTCCTTGTGTTCATTCTGGCAATTGTTTGATATTTAAAAATCAGCAAAATCTTTACTGCAGAAGACTACAGTCACTGGGTCCTGGCCATATTATAGGCATATTTGTTTATTTAGTTACTTGTTTGGTTTTAAAGTACATCAATAATTTTTTTATGTCAACCATATACATGATGGGCAATGAAGCCAAGACATTTGAGGCTGAGGTGAGCAACCCACAGTCTTCTGACAGAGAAGATGAGCAGCTTTTTAAGTATCACTCCCAAAGTGGGTTATGATCTGCTGCAGCCTCTTTTGGGTTAAATATTTATTATAATTAGTGGTTTATGTTATGTAAGGCATAGGAGTACATAAATAGGCTACTTACTGCTGAGGTAACACTAAGTACATTAAATATTGTAGTGAAGTTAACCTTAGACTTGATATCCTAGTCACCACAGAGTTATCCCTACATTAATGGGTCAGGATTATAAACAGTCCCATCCTAACCATATAGCAAGGATCTGTAAATATTGGCTCCAGTTGTTTATCTCCTGAATACCACAGAAATTAATAAGGGACTTGCTTTAAGAGCATATGACCATCCACCTCTCCCTTGAAAATCATTCTGTAGCAATTAGACTCTAAAAGCTGGATTCTGCAATATGCAAAATATCGTCCTTTTATTCAGAAAAATGTTTTCGATAAATATTTAAAGCTGAGCATATAACTGCATTTATTAATAGCCAATTTTGTGTTTATCTTCTTAAGCATACATGTAAGTTTTTGGTGGGTTGTACAGGAAATCTCTGTAGTTTATAGGAGCGAATAAGGAATTAGGACTTGAGTAAAGTTGAAAGAGTAACAAATCAGGACACTGTCAATTAGAATGAACTCCAGGTCTTCTTCCATTCTTTTTTCAACTAGGAGAACATATCCTACTAGTTCCCTCTGTCCTCCCCACTGCAGGTTTCCTAAACAAAAAAACATTCTTACCTATTTTGCTTTATTTAAAATACTCCAATAGCTGTTCTTCCACGTCTCCTGTCTATTCAATGCAAGTGAAAACCGTAAAATGAAGTTGAGTAATTCTGGCACCCAAAGAAAGTGCAAGGAGACACTTTTGAACAGCCAGAGGACACAAAAGCACTGCTATATTATACTCTTTGTCATTCCAGTTTTAACAATAACAATAAGTATATTAATCACCAGCACCACTGAAGTTTTGCCTGCAATTAGCATTTCAACACACTCTCCCATGGCTGGGGTGGAGCAGCTCGCCTCCATTGTGAGCTGCTTTTAATTGTGGTGCAAGAATGGACAGCTCCATGATTGCATTTTGGAAACTGGTGGCAGTTCAGTTGTTAGAGGCAAGCTCAAGTCTCTTTGTTTGTTTGTTTATTTGTTCCTGTACTTGTGCTTCTGCTGTGTTAACTCATGGAAATTGCTTAGGGACAGATTTAAATCAAAACAGACAGTTTCCATTTTTGCTCTGTAACTAGTAAGGTTTGTTTAAGAGGCGCTGCTGCTGGAACATAAGGCACGTCTGGAATGCTTGTTTACTTGCTGTTCTGAACATGTGCCCTTTTGTAAGGAGACAGGGCTTTCCATGGTGCAAATCTTCAGTGCCAGTAGCTGAGCCTCTTTAAATAATTAAAATAATAGTAGATTGAGATGGGTTATTTTTAAAATAAAGATGAGTGCATACTATTTAATGCCACAGCTTCAAATATTAACCTTGTGCCTTACTGGTCTCTTACCGAACTCCACAAATTATAAAAGCACACGGATGTAAATGGTTCCTAGGATTATGCAACTTGAAAATGTTTGTATTTCTTCTGTGCTGGGTATATTTTGCTTACCCAAGCAGACAAGTCCTTTCTGGTTAATCCTACCCAGTTCTGTGACTTGCCCATCCCATGGGGATTTGGTGCATGGAGGTTATTTGTTCTATTAATCAGGAGGTTCCTAAATTCTAATCCTTGGTAAAGCACTGGATTGCCATCTGACCTTGGCAAGTCACTTGACCTCCTTTTGCCTCGGTCAATCCAGCTGGAAAATTGGGTAAAAAGCAGGACTTTCCTGGAAAATAGATGCTGCATCCGCGATGAGATTCCTTTTGCAAATAATAAAGCAAGCAAAGTAAAACTAAAAAAAGGAACTTCTGCAAAAGGCAACTTTCTGGACTTTACTAATCTTTGTTACATTTTAAATTTGGTAGGAGGTTCACCAAAATGCATTGTTTGACACAAGAATGTATGCTGGTGGTTGAATGGATGATGCAGGGAGTTTTGTTTAACTTGAACGATCACACAGCTTTCTTCATTTAGCAATTTACGTTGGCTTCTTCTTGATGTAGGAGGAATGAGGTAACAAAGGGACTAGACACACATATGATATCTGACTGAGACAGCAACATGCCACGGGCCAGATTCTCTGGCCTACTCTGCTCTACTTCATGGTTCCTATGAGTGAAAAATAGACAGAAGTAGCAGCCAGTGCTTGTCTCCTATCTGGGGAGGCAAAAAATGCTTTTTTCTGAAATGGTCACCCTGGGATCAAAAGGAAAGTGTATGCTCCTGCATTCTTCTGCCCCTCTATTGTTCATTTTTTACTCTGAATTACTACTAAAGATATAATTAGTGATATCTACACAAATATATCGTATTTCACTGGGGACTAGAGGTACAAATGCCCTTTTAAAACTCTAAGAGAATCCTGACATTTTATATAGAGAACCAAATTTGTCTCAATACCAGAGCTTTTACTTGAAAGTACAACAAACAGGCAACAGAGACTAACAGGATGGCACGACTGGAAATGACATCCCAACAGAGGATAGAGACAGTAGATAAGTACAAAGTCATGATGAATTGAACATATGTTCCTGCATACACTTAATACATTTAAATTTACTTGTTTATTTTTGTGCATTATGGCAATTACTATGGTCTTGTTTACTTTTACAAAATCATTAAGCACTTTACACCTCGGTATGATTTCACGGAGCTCAGCCTTACTATCAGCAATATTTTTTAATTCATGATACTTATTTAAATGACTAAATAGGGGTTAAAGCTTTCATGTAGGATGTTAAGTTCTGGAGAAGAGGGGGTTTTATATCATTAGCATAATTTAAATTTGAAACAAAAAGTGGAACTCAAATGATGGAAGATCACCCAAAATGAAATTAGAATGAATTGGTAGCAGACTTTGGAAAGCAGAACTATCAAATTTCACACAAGTAACCAAGCAGGAATTAATTCTCTTAGATAAAAGAAGAAAACAGTAACTAAAAGAAAAAAATAAATTTTCTTGTGCTTTTTGGTGTTTTGTTTTCTTTTCTCCAGTTCTTCTATTGGTCTTTTATTCATAGTGGCAAAGGCTCATATTTCTTCTTACTAATTCTCTTTGACAATAAGTTGGCAACTTCCTTGCAAAAATATGCTGGTGATGTTTCAGGTCGGCCTCACCCTTAGGGGGATAAGGGGCATGGTAGGAGTCTTTGTTTCTTGTCATGTAAAATATAGAGAGGTATTTGTCCTTTGTTTCCATAAACAAGAATTTCTATTTATTGCATGGCACACAGTACTCAAAATACACTGTGATTGAGTTCAAATTACTTTTCCATGTGGCAGGTAACCTTTAACTGGTAAATGGGTGGTATGATATGGCTTTGAATGGCATGTCCTATATCATCTTCTCATAAAGCCCCACTGAATAAGTACCAAATAAAGAATATTTCTATCACCTGTCAGCCAATACATGAAGACATTAAAGTAGTTAAAAAAATCAGCTAGGCATTTTAGAATGAAATGTTTCAAAGACCTGGGTTTTCTGAAGAAAAATTGGATTCTTCTAATGGAAAATTCCAAAATTATAACACTCACTTATCTCAAAACAAGAAAAGAATCAAAATGAATTAATTAAAAATATATGACTACTGTAATTAATATTATCTTATTAAACCAAATATTTTCACTTTTTAAAATAGTAGATTTCAGCACATCAGAGTGAAATGATTCATTAAAAGCTTTCCAAAAAAAATCTGTAACTGCATCATAAATGATTCTTTGACAAAGTATGAGCTGCATTTACTGTCTGGTTAAGCAATATTGTATATAATAAAGTGCTAGGCACCATACAAGAGCAAAGGCAGGAATGATCTCTGCTTTACTGAAGAATTTGCATTCTAAAAAGAGAGAATGTAACAGATAGGGAGGGGAACAGATGCATCTTTGTTCCTTTCCCAATCCCTTCTGATCCCTGCCCATATCACTCTCCTCTGTTCAAGTCTGCATCTCCATCCAGCATTTCTCCCCGCCTTTTAATTCTAAATCCACTTGTGAGTCATTCTCCAATTTCAGCTTCATTCAGACCTTCCACCTCTGGGTAACTGCTGTGCAGAGAAGTGCTTCCATGTCACTGCAAGGTGCCTCAGTAAAGGCTATCTTATGTGCATGGGTCCTGGTATTCTGGTACTAGATTAGTTGTATAGAGAGACAGGACAGACAGAAGTCAAGCCTTTTGACATCATCCTCTTTTTGTTCTCTGTCTCTTGCCTTCTTGCTCTAGTGCGCTGCTGGTGGCTCTCACACATTAGCCAGAGTTTGTCTGATACTAGTTACTGGGTATACTTTCCCAGGGCATTCTTGAGCCATGTGTTTAACAACATTTTCCTTCATTCTGCTGACATCCATCATTTAATTTTATCATGTTCCTCTTCTTCACTATAGCTACTATATCAGGGAAGGAAGGGGAATGTGTAAGCATGAAGATGTGGGCATGGATGGTTATTCTTTCCGTGTGCTATATGATGGCTGGGAAATATTTTACATTTGTCAATTAAATCCCAAGTCTCAGTCCTGCGTTTTTCATTGGTGACAAATTATTGAGGGGTGTGGTTACATCACACTTCCTTCACTGTTATTTCCTTCAGAATTTATTTTGAAGGTTTAGGTAGTTGCTACTGATAATATGTTCTGGTAAACAAAATGAAAAGCGGTGAAGGTTACTGTATTTAACATGCAGAGTGTCTTTAAGTGAGAGCTGATGGTGTTTGACCCTATCTGGGTTAGGCTTCAAGGAATTAAGCAAGAAGTGAACTCTAATATTCAGTTTGCCTATGTTCCTGATAACCTGCCTGCATTCACTGTGTATCCGCACAGCCTTTGGACAAAATTCACCTTGTACTTAGGACCATTCTCAAAGGAAAAAACAAAACAAAACAAAACAAAACAAACTACCCAGCTTTCCTGGAGGGAAGTGTTTTATGATTCCTTCTGGGCACACACAGAAAACAGTAACATGTTAATACAGAATAATCTGTATTTTCTTTAATTGATGCAACAGTTATTTCAGTTTTCTATTTTATCAGTAATTAAATAATTTATGCTTGATTATGTGCCTATATAAAAAACATACTTGCACGCATTTTTTTTCCTGTCAGGCAGAGTTCTCTGTAAGTAGTCCATAAACCACACTGGTTTCTTTTTTTTCTCCTTTTTTCTTTTTCTTGATCAAGCAAATACTATACGAGTGCAGGAAAAATTTTACTGCCTGCTTAAGTTAAAATTCTTCCTTGTGCCTCTTTTACTGTCTTAGAGAATTGATGGATTTTGGGATCTTGTCCTGTCTCCTTTCCTTTTCTGGTATATTTCTATTTAAGGTTTCACTGTCAGATAAAAGGCCTGCATGTAGTGGCTCTGGCTCTAGAAGTTTCATCTTCTGTGAAAAAGATGAAGGCTTCATATAAGAAACAAGCAGATAATAGCTACCTCACACTGGTGGTCTGTAAGGCTTAATTCTTAGGACCTCAAACATTACTCAAAGTGGGCTAGCCGTGGGATCAAGCCTTTATGCAAAGGTGTCCCAATATTCCCTAGAGGAAGACGTGAGTAATGTTCAAAGCAAAAGGCTCACTTTGTTATTATTTTTATTAAGTGTTATTATTTTTATTAGGGTTATTGTTAGCATTCATATTTTACTTTTCTTTAAAACCGCCTCCATTGTACCAGAAGAGAGGTAGAAAGAATAGTGTCCTTTTCACCCAGCTGCCCAAATGTGTTTTGGGACAAGCTGTAGTGATTACAGAGGCAACATCATGTGAGTATTAGCATGATTAGGCTGCCATGTCGTTCCCAGTGTCGTTCCCAGTACTTTGCAGCCTATATATTCCTGGCACTGGCCCTGTGAAGGAAGTAGCTTGTGTGTTGATGGATACCATGCAAATTGTTCTGTCTGAAGGAGCTCTTGCACAATCAACCTATTTGAGAGGAGAAAAAAATAGATTCCCTCTGTCTGTGTAATGCTGTCACTCAAACCACACCTAAATATCAGTCGGAGACTGAAAGTTTGGGGAACTGTTGGTTTTGGCTAGCAATTACTATGCAGCATACAGCCAGATCCTGAGCTCAGTGGCGTGAGGATAAATCCAAAACTCAGAAGAAATGGCTTAAATACTCCAGCTTTACATCAAAGCAGTGTAGTCAGCATGACCTAACCACGCAATAAACCATCTAAAACAAAGAAAAGCACTCTAAAATTATTTGTGCAAATGCTTGTGAAATTCTGAGGAGTATTTTCTGCTTTACCTACTTTTCATTACTATTTACAACTATTTAAAGAAAGCTACCACTGTTGTCAAAGCAAATTAACTTGTTCTTTGAAAATCAATCTTCCTTTTTTTAGGTGTATACTGTATATCCTCACACATTTTTTTTTGCCAGTGATGGTTTGACACGTTTTTATCTCCATGAACAACAAAGCCATGTATAATTCCATGCAATTGTCTTTTAAGATATGAAGAGGGGAAAAAAACCATAATTTACAACACAAATATATTAGGTTTTTATATAAAAAGCATCACATGTATTGATCAAAATGACTTTCTTTACAATATTTGATGCTCAAAAGAGAACTAATTGTATTACATGTTATAAGTGCATATTATCCCATTCAAGCTGTGCCAAACAGGAAAATTGACAAGAAAGCTTCTACGTTAGAGTCATTCACCTCCAAATTGTAATCAGATAACAGTCTCTTTATAGTGAAGTGATAGTATTCGAAAGGGCCTTTTCAGATACCTTTGAACAGGAGTTGGGAATATCTTTATTAATCTTTACGTAGATTAGAAACACCTTCCACATATATCTTGCATTTGTGTACCTCTAAGTTTCGAGATATATTTGTTAAGGATGCACAGTCTTTCAACATAATGAAACTGTTACTCGTATAATTCAAAAGCCTGAAGTAAGACAGTTAATCTAAAGCACATCCATACATATAAACAGTACAGGATGAAAACAAAATTGTCGTGTATGCATACACAGCATATATATTCTATAATAATCTCTTCCTAATCAGTTGTGCACTTTATGAAACAATGTAAGAGAAATGACAATGCTGTCATTTGTATATTCTCCCTCAGTTCTCTAATGGAAACCTTTTTTTTTTCCTTGCCAACTCATTCCTGACAATGTTAATGATTCACTATAAAGCAGCTTCTGTGCTATGATTTGTGACATTCAGGCTGGTTAGATGGGAGGACTAGGCAGGTTTCTGGGGAGTGTTTTGGATGCAGAAATGCCTTGAAGATAGCACTTTATTATATTTAGGACAAGTATGACATCCCACTTCAAGGAATAGGCCCCTATACATATTGAGAAGGGATTTCTGTGGTTTAAGTGGGGAGGAGAAGGTTAGTTTAAAAGAATGCCTCTGTGTTTTTTGAGGCAACATAAAGATAGGAGGTAGAGAAATGGAGGCAGGAGGCAGAAGGATTATGGATAATGGAAGAATTTTGCCTGAGGGTATGTGCCTGCTTTGCCTATTCCTGTATAACTAGAATATTTATAATTCAAATACTTATCTTTAATAATTAAAAATGAAGGAATATTAAAGACAAAAGGTAGCGAATATTATGTACACATATGTAGGCATCATGCATTAAATCCCTACACTTGCAAAATATAGCAAGAGGTAGATTTAAAGGAGGTTAAAAAAGTGAATATTTTAAAATGTCTCAAAAAAAGAATTTCTAATTCACTCCCGTTCTGCCAGAAGTGATACCCCTTACTTCTTATTTTTACACATAACTAGTCATGGAGAGAGCTACTAAAAATACACTGCATGGTGGCTTGACATCAGCACATCAACAATTAAAAAGTGGATACAAATATTTCAGGTTTTCACAACCTTAAAAGTTTTGCTCATGATTTATGAAAACATCAGATTTGCCAGGGCAATTGCATTTTGCTTTTACAGGACACTTAGTTACATAGCTTAAGTAAACTGCTAGTTGCAGCAGAATGTAATATTCTACCACATTCAGTAGCACCCTCTGATCTGCTCTCCACAGACAGCAAAGAAACAAAGAAAAACAGCCATTGCTGTGGATAGGGAAGAGTGTTTGAAAAGAGAAAGAGACCTCAAATATGCCCTTAGGTATTATAAAGCTGTCAATTACAAGCAGAAAAACAATACAAAGGCTGCAACAAATAATTTATAAAGAGAAAATTATACAAACAAATAATAACAGAAATTAATCCGTTATCTTTGAATAATTTGGAAGATGCCGTTTCACATATTTTAAATTAACACAACAAAATCAAAAAGATTATAGTTGACTGTATTTCAGAAACAGAAATCTTATACACCAAACCATGAATAAATCAAAGATTGAAGTCAAATTACTCACTAAGGCTAAAGTAGTTCAATTTTGAAGTAGAATGCCTTTATGAAATTGAATTTATGGATGATAGGTTAAACTAATGCTTGAAAATCAGAGGTGTTAATATTTACACCTTTGCTCATTACAGCAAGGAAAAGACTAATGAAGAATTAGACATCCAAGTGTCTTTACTCTTCCATCAAACAGAGAAATCCGTGGCTGAACATTATTACAAGCTGACAATAATAAGAACTATTCTTTTATATACATATATGAAATAATGTCATATATAATGTAAGTTTTAAAACAGATGCTAAAACACCTGATGACAAGTTTAATATATTTATGCTGGTACAAATTACAACTACTGAATGATTGAATCAACTATTGAAATAATTTCTTCAAATGGAGGAAGCATTCATAAACTAAAAATATACCAGCAAATGTAGTGAAATGCTATTGTTGAAATATAAGTACATTCCATAAAATCTACTTCATAAAATTCTGCAGATTTAGATCAACCATGTTATTTACTTGGGGCTTTTGATAGATGCCTGAAATATTACAGGTCAAATAAACACATATGAAGATCGCTGTTTTTAAAGTATAAATGTCCAAACAAGAATTTTAATGTTTTGGGGGGTTGGTTGGTTTGGTTAGGTCTGGTTTGGTTTGATTTTTTTTCCCTAGAAAATATCAGGAGTTTTTTCTTATCAACCACCACCTATCCCAGTCAATGAAGTGGTCTCACTGACTTCACTCAGTTTTAGGTTTGGCTCATTGGACAGAGAAACAGGACAAAAACTTTTATAGCATTTTAGGACTTACAGTGTGAGTCTTAAAATTATCAGGAAAAGGCATCTAGGAATACAATGCCACCAGCATTATCTGCGCAGTGCCAAAGTGACAAAGGCTTTATGTGGGACTGGGACTTGCTATACAGCACACAACACTGGTGAGGGTAATGGTAATTAATCAGTCATGGGGTGGACCCAGGAGAGCAAGTCTGCCAGCCTGATAGCGGTAACCTGAACGGATCCTGTCTTTACCTTGCATCCACTGTGGCAGAGGCTCAAGGCAAGCAAAGGATAGGTTGTCTTTGCCCACATCCTGTCAACACAGGTTGATGATGATGAGTAATAGATGGGAAAGATATGTGATGCTTAATTAATTACATTTGACTGCTGTGCTCTTTTTCTCTTTTTTTTTATTTTTCCTTTTCTTTTTTTCTGTTTAATTTCTTTTTGCCATATGCATTTTAATTTTCTAGTAATTACAAGCTTTTATTTTATTTTTGGAGAGTGTTTTTGAAGAAGACTTGTTGAAAGCAATTTTATACTAGTTTATCCAAATGCCAATATTGCCTGTTTATGAGTTTTGTATGGAGACAGTGGTGTGTTTGGAGGTTTTCACTTTAAAATAAACTTAATTTCTTCATTTATGCACATCTGCTAATTTGAAAAGCTATTATTATAAAGGAAAGGACAGGATTTTTTTGATCAATTTGAAAAATTGATACAGAACAACGTAATAGATCAAGTAGATCAGAAATGAAAAGCTGTTAGACCTCATTATATTTTTCCATCCAAACACAGCCCAGACCCCTTTCCTAAATTTGTATCTGCCTACTGGATACTTTAATCAGCCTTTCTGTATTTCATGCCATCTACTTCTTCAGCCTAGAGAGATACCTCTAGTCCTTCTTTCCTAGTACTTTTGCAATCATGACATCTTCTAAAGAAAGATCACTGCCAAGCTTCACCCTCATGGCTGCTCCAACATGCACCTACAAATACAAGAAAAGAGAATTAAAAGAAAAAAAATATTAGTAAAAAAATGGGGTTTGGTGTCTTGAAGTAAAAAGAAGGTTAAGTCCGAACAAACACACTCTTCCCAATATACAAACCTGTCTGGGCTAGGTTTGCCTTCTTCCTTTTTTTTTTTTTTTTTTTAATTAGCCAAAATATTAAGGAATTAATGAGAGTAGAATGAAAAACACAAGAAAATAAGCCTGTATCAGCATGCATGCAGGAGGAATACGGGAGGTGAAGCAGTGTATCCATGAATGGAGCGAATATGTAACTTGTCAACCAGCTGACGACAGGGACATGTTTGGATGCTTGAAAAGCATCCTGTCTATGATCACAGAAAGGAGGAACTCAGTAAGTACTGAACTAGACAGTGAGCATTTAGTAGCACAAAAGTGATTTTATCAATGCCACATAGGATTTCAGTGGAGTGACAGAGTAAGGAAGATGAGCAGTGGACTGCAATATCTGTGGACTTCAGGAGAGACTCTGCAGGTAATATTCAGGACAATTATAAACTGCTGGCAAGCACTTGGTAGCACTGGAACAAAAAATTATTGCTCTCTCAAAATTCTGTATTCTTTACCTGCTAAACCTGCCATCCTGTGAGTATTAAACACTGCAAAAATTGTCTTCTGAAATATGCAGTATTTGTCTGTGTGAACCTTTTCCTATGCTTGATGGCCACTTTGTAACACTCATTTATGATACATAAGGAGAAGATAACAACTTATTTTTAAAAAAGAGTAGCATAGCTTCTGCCTGAAGTTGAACATGCTCAACGTTGAAACACCTTTCATAATTATAACATGGAAAACACCTTCCTTTTAAAATTAGATGGTTACAGATGCAGCAGGTCGCTGTCTGTGTAAGTTCACCCAACTACATGTTCTCAGATATCTTCTAAAAAATTCAGCCTTATGAGGACGTGAATAAGCCTGCACTGAGATGGGTGCAGTCTGTTCCTGGAATTCCTCTTCAGTATTATCGCATCTTTTTTTCTGCATGTCATGCTGCTGGGTACAGAACAGGTGACATGTATTTTAAGCTCTTCACCATGGCATTGAAAAGCTGTGGTCAAGTACCACTGAACAGAGATGTCCCAGAATATGAAAGTAAGTTGATGAACATTGGATTTGCATCCTTGTTTTCGTAGTACAGCTGCTACAAGTGTTGGATCTATCCTCAGCAAAGTAGTTTGGTTCAGTAACATGTCAATGCCCCCAGCTGCTTTCCCGTGGCTTATTAGTAGTAAATATTTTCATACTAAATCATATTCATATGAATATCATCGCCAGAAATGAACAAGAATATTGGTATACTCCTTTGGTTATCGAACTGTATGTATGAGGGTAATCTTTGGTTTGGCAAAGAGGGTGGGGATCTGCTATGTCTGTACTTGAGCAGTGCTCATAAGAACTGGAAGCAGGGAGAAAATTACATGGCTATAAAGTTCTGTAAAATGAGAAAATATATGGATAATAAGGAGGTAAAGGACCAGAATGCATGGATACAGGTAAGTGCAAACAAAAGTTCACTAACCACCTATTTATAGATCAGTCCAGGTATGCCTAGCAAATTACATCCAAGCTGCAAAACAAATGTAACTCCCCACACTTTCAGGAGAATTGGTCTGCTCAGACTTAATGCATATGACTGGCATGTATAAGGGTAGAGGGTATGAGAGTATGGATACCTACATATGTGTAGACAGATCCTCAGTTCATACACCAAATTTTATGCCAGAAACCACTGATGTCTAGAATAAAAATGAAGGAAATTGGCAGGACATCATGGATTCCAAGATATTTATAAACTTGGAAAGCTTTAACAATGTAAAGCTGTGTTAAGATGGAGCCAACTACTGAGAATGCTGGCAGCCTGGAAGCTAAAAAGCTCTGTATGTTCATCTATAGTTATGTTTGAGCATGTTTCAGCATATTTGTGCTGTTCTTGTAATATACTAAAACTCAAAGTATCTCTCTCAACCTGTCAAGAGCCAAGTCCATTGTTGCTTTTGGTACTAAATTTCTGTTTTTCCTTTTCAGTATCTCACACCCAAACTCTTAATTAGTGCTGTGTTTGTATAGAAATTTAAATTACCTAAAAAATTATGTGTTGACCAACGGAACATAACAGCGCTTTCACAACTTCTGCATCACTTGTTCTTGATAAAGAGAAGAAAACTCCAAACTCTTAAATTAATGAAAATTCTTTAATGTTATTATCATAACATTTAAACCAGCTTCTAAAAATAACATGCTAAAAAGCAGCTGAGTAATTATGGAAGCCTGTCCAATAGACAGCATACAGACACACACACTCGGGATCTTCCATGTGGTGACAAAACAGCTGAAGTATCTGGGAAGGCTTTAGGTTTGCATCTAAAGTGATGTTGCCCACGGCTAGAACACAGTGTATATGCTCAGACATGCAACTTTCATTCAAAACAGAATGTGTGTAGAGAATTGAGGCACCAAGAGACATGAAAAAAAATTAAAAATATTTAGTTGCCTAATTGCCAATGCTAGTCTGAGTAATAAACAAAATGTGTTAGATACACTAATTTATATAGAGCAATTATATATGATTAATACCACATCCAGTGAAATGATTCATATCACTGGAATGTTAAAATCACTGGCTGTGAACTGTTAGGAAAGATAGGGAAACTACAGGAAAAGCAGTGGAAAATGTACACAAAAGATAGCATTATTTGGTCTAAAACTATTGACAAAGAAAAAAAATATTTGCCATGCTTATTGATCAACATATTAAATGATAAATCTCAAGAGGGAGTAGTGGTGCAGAAGTTAGCAGCAGACTACCCAATTGAATTTAGGAAGAAGATGAACAGCTCTTTAAAAATCTGAGACGGCTAGGTAGAAAAATTGCATTGTGAGGATGCTAATCAGGAGTTATGTGCAGGAAATTTTACCCACTGAAAGATCCTTGAAGTCTCTGAAAACTCTGGACAACCTTCTAATTGAAATATTTAAAGAAATTCAAGAAATTTCTAGAAGTAACTTTGATCTTATGGATAAAGAACAATTTACGAACAGTTATCAAGGTATTAGTGGGCACAGTAAAACTTCCCATTTATATGCAAACAAGCTACAGTTGCATTCTGTAGTAAACCAGCCAGAAGTCTTTCAGGAGTGATATATCAGGTTGCATTTTTCTTTCCATCTTGTCTTGTCTCTGAGTTAGGGGCTCCCAGCTCTTGATGGTTTCAGAACCCAGTAGGAACTAAGAACAAGGAAACACTACCTTTCTCCAGATCTCATGGCTTATTGTTCATGAGGCTGGACCAACCTGGCTGTGTGACACTCTAAGCCTCTCCATTTATCAGTCACACTGCGGGTGGCTGACCCCTGGTGCAGGAGACACACACATATATACAGTTAAACCCACCTTTGAACAGATTTGAGAGGAATAGAGTGTTTAGAAATAGATGCATAAGATAACTGGGACCTGTTTAAAAATAACTTATGGATTTCTGAGGAAGGAAGGAAGGAAGGAAGGAAGGAAGGAAGGAAGGAAGGAAGGAAGGAAGGAAGGAAGGAAGGAAGGAAGGAAGGAAGGAAGGAAGGAAGGAAGGAAGGAAGGAAGGAAGGAAGGAAGGAAGGAAGGAAGGAAGGAAGGAAGGAAGGAACTTAGCCATAGAACAAAGAAGAAACTTGGTTTCAAAACTGAAAACTGTCTCAATCAGGAGTCAAAGATTTTAAAATAATTAAATACAGAGGGGAAATGAGACATTGATTATAGTGGATAAAAATCAACAGCAGCAGAGCACAAATAACTGAAATGTCTAAAAACTCTGTGTCCCATGGTGTTCATAAAAATATTACTATTGGTTTTGTAGTATAAGAGAAGAAATAGTACCTAGTGATGACTGATGCCTTCTATGCAACAAATGTAAAATTATCAGATTAACAAATCTTGAAAAAATTGTGCCAACATCCTAAAAAGAAAAGTCTACATGGCTCTAGCCTACACTGCTGACATGAATCCTGAATTAAGTAATGGTAATAATGTGATGTAACCAGCAAAGAATTGAAGGTGATAGCATAATGTAGAGGAATGTGGTTGTGTGGAAAACACTCCATCTTCATCTGGTTTGGTGATAGTATTACAGGTTTGATTGTTAAATATACCTGCATCTGTTGTAGTCAGAATAAAAATCAATCTGTTTTCTTAGTGAAGATAAAATATAACGGATTACTAGATTATAGTCTTCAAACAACATGAGGAAGATATTCCTAATAATAAAAAAGATTTTAGTCCAACGCAGAAAGGCATGCTATGAGTAGTTTGAAGATGTTGTTATATAAACTTCAATTAGAAATATATATTAAAATCTATGTTCATTAAGCTGTGGAACTATCTATTTGCAATCTTCAAAACGAAATGGGGCATTTCTCAATGCACAGTATCTTAAACAGAAATGATGAGCATAGTGTAAAAGTTGGGTGACACTTTCATCGATTGTCATGTCTTCTGGCCTTAAAATCTGTAATACTCTCAGTTAAAGCAAAAAGAATTTTGCCATTGACTTCAGCAGGAATAGTTCTTTTATATGAATAACCTCATATAACTGAGGATAATAATTTAGGATTATTCAAGATAGAGCTAATGTCCAAATATGGAGCTCTTTGGATTTTGAAACCCATTTACAGATTTCAGAAGTTAAATTGTGTCCATATTTAAGGCTCCTTATTATTATTTACAAGTTACTGACTTCTCAACAGCACGACCTATCAGGAGAAGTAAAAATATCTTTTAAAGGTAGAGAAAAAGACAGCCTCAGTGCACAAGAAATTTAAAACCACTCCGAACAGAACACTAGAAAATATACGACCAAGTATAATCCTGTTTCAGCATCAGGGAATGGGCAATATATCTACTAAACAAGGGGCCAAGGTGTCTGCATTGATGCAGATGAACCCTGGTATCTCACACTTGTGACTTGCCTGTATTACCATCCTCTAACAATCATGCGTCACAGCCTGGATGCATGAAGATAGGCCAGAAGATCTAGTCAATGAAAAGGACTCAAAATATTTACTTCAACATACAGTTTCTCACTGAATGTTTCCCAAATTCAACAGAGAGTTGATGAGGCATAGTTCCATAACTCCAGAATTCAGTGTTGACACAGGGTCATCAGTTGGATTATAAGGCTCTTCTTATCAAATGCAGGAAAAAACCTTTTATTCCTCTCTTCATCCTATTGTCAGACTCAGAAAAAATTGTATGTATTTTTGTAGTGCAGGAAGAGGTAAGAGAAAACTTTAACTAACATTTTATCCTGACTTTCTTTTAATAATAGTTATGGAAGTAGTAGTTGCTCTGTGCCAAATTACAGAGCACTGTTTGAATGAAATCTCTCTACCTAGGGATTCTTCCCACCTCTTCATATATTTGCATTTATCTTCCAAATCTATTTTAATGAGCTCTATATAAAAATGAGAGCTCATACTTCTCGAGCCTGATGAACAGGTAATTACTGTTTTGATTCCCATGAGAGGTCTTTGAAAACCCATCTTGTCATGGAAGTTAAGGGCATAATGTTTTAATTGTAGGTAGGAGAGTGGGGATAGTGCTTAAGCTGAATATCTACCATGTAACCATCGTCCAAAATATCTTTACACAAATGACCTATCAATTGTGATTCAGCTTTCACATGTATGTTAAAGTGAGGTTAGATTTTTCTGCCAGAGTCTTGATTATTCTCTTTCTCTGCTAAACTAAGAGCTGGTTTTAATATTTCTCTCTTTCATGATTTTTGAATCAGATAGAAAGTAGTATGCTCTATGGATCAAAATTTAGGTCCATTCTTAATTGATTATCTTATGGCAATTAAAAGGAACACCTACATTAATAAAGGCAGAAGAAAATTATCCTCTTCAGCCTATTTTTTAGTGTTGATAAATTGCATTCAGGTAAAAATTTCATTCCTTCCTGTTCAAATGTGCCATGGGATTCTCATGTTGCTGGATATTGATCCAAAGGTGACAGTTCCAAAAACTTTCCCCATACACCATCTATCAGACAGCTAATGTAATGGGTGCACCCACAGACAATGGGGGCAGAAAATTCTGCCTGTCCTGAGGCACAGTGTCCCTGGGACAAGTGTTGGAAAGAGTCCACAGCAATAGAGATTACCAGAATTGTTTCAATTCTATTTTTCCACAGAAATAATAAAAAAGCAAAAAAGCATTTTCAAGTCATTGTCAGGCAAGAACTGGGAACAGAAGCCTGGCCAAAGAAGGGATTTGGGAGCCCAGCCTGGAAGGAGAGAAACTTCCAGCAGAGCCATGCATGTGACCTACCTCCTGGAAGAGCAGTTGGAAGTGGAGACTCCTCCAGTTAATTTTTTAGCTATCCATTATACAGTTGATTAATACCCTCTTTTCTGAAATCACATTGTATCATCCCTAGTTTTTGGCAGATTAAAATAAATAAAGCTAATTAAGAATTCATGTCAAGTTCATGACACCTGCTTAAGCAATAAAATGAAAAAGATTATTCCATTTAACCCTTTATAAAGAGTAAAATAGTTGATCTTTATTTAATATTCTATTTTACTTCAAAATGTGTCTATTTTTAATTTTTGAGGGAAATAAATTTTAAGTGAAGTGAAACAAAATGTTTTTCCTCAGATTAATAGGAACCTTTTGGTTGATCCAAAATGAATGTTTTTCAGTGTTCATTTTACAAAGAAAAGAAATAATAATTTAGGTTTAAGTTGATCCAGAAGGTATATTTTTTCAATCTTTTTCTAGCATGAAGCTGAAAAAAGTAATTTTACTTGCTCAGTTCTGTACAGAGGTACAAAAGAAGCCTGCTGGAGAGAGAGGTGCTCAGCATCCTTGAAAATCAGGACATTAAAATAATGGTTTTACCCTATTGATCTTAAAGAAAAAGGAAATTGTACAGTGAATATATTTGGAGATGATACCAAAATAGGAAGGGCTGGAAATAGCAAACATCAGAGGAACTTAGAAAGCTTTAAAATGAATACAATTTAATGTGGGCAAATGTAAAATAATATACATGGAGAAAAATACTACCTGGCATAAAATCAAAGGAACATTCTATAGGAAGAACAGTAATGTGGAAACAATTTGGAATAAGAGATAACATATTGGACATGAGGTTTCAATTTAACGATGTTGCACAAGTAGGAGACCTATTTATGAAAACAAAGAGATATGAATTAAGATTTTGATTAGCATATTGCTAATAGTTGATGAGGTGTTCTACTTATCATTAGCCAAATTCTGTGCTACTTGGAGAACTCAAATCTATTCAGAATATCCTTAAATATTTTTTTTTGTAAATAAATTTGTCTGCTGTTCTGTTCAGTATGCACAGCACGTGCCTTAGAGACACTCCAGGAAATGATGACAGAAACAAGTATTACAAGGTGTGATCTATTTTGCGAGAGGCTAAGGGTACTTCATGGTTAGAGCTTAAGGAAAAGAAGTTATGATAACAGTCTGTAAACATTTAAATGGCAATAGTCCAAAATGAGGGGAAGATGATTAACTGAGGTTGGAAATGGCATGTTAAGGAACAATAACTTGAAAGGGGAGAGAAATGTGTATATAAAAATTAAAAACAAAATGTAAGTTACAAGGACAATGAGATGAAGGGAAAATTTACCTTAGAAGTAGTTAATGCATCATATCTACATGTGCTTCAAAGGAGATTTGATAAAACCACAAAGGCTTTTACAGAAGACAAGCTTTCCTTGTAGGGCATTGAACTGTTATACCTAGATGATCTTTTTCTCTTGTTCCAGACTTGAAGTAGTTTGTGATTTGCTGTGCTTCTTTTAAAATTTCTAAATTTCAGATTCCTTTTTGCATTTGCAAGTCTGACAAGAAGATGGGTATGTTTTTGCTTTGTTAATATTTTTCCAGTTCAAGATGGTAAGTCTTGACCTGGAAAAATAGAAGGGCTGGCAGGCACTGTTGGGTTTATCTGGTTTGGCATTTCTGCTGGGATCTTCAGATACATCCTTGACCAAGCACAACAGGTGAGCATTTGAAGCCCCCAAGTCCAAGACTGACGGTCTCAGAACCTTGACAGTTTTGTTAGTAGGTGTTTCAGTTAATGAATCATTCTGCATCAAGAAAGACTTTCAGAGCTTCTTCAGACACAAGAATGCAGCTCAGAACAAGTTAACTTTCATTTCACACCTTCAAGGGGTTTTGTGCAACAGTACATAATTTTTATTTCCAAATGAATATTGAGTTTCTGAAGAACAGGACAACAGTCAGGGATTAAAATTAAAAATAATTTTTAAAAAGTAAGAAAAATTTTTCAGGTTTCTTACCATCATACCCCTGCTCAATCCAAGCCTTGCCTATAGGGATTTTAAGATAGAAATCACATGGCTAATATTAAAATCTTGTTAAAGGATTAGGGGCCATGTCCTGAGCCAGGGTAAATTGAATACAGCTCCATTGATTTCAGCACAGCTTTACCCTTTCCCAGCACTTGAGGATCTGACCATAAAAGTATCTTGGGCTGGTTTATTACAAGAATGGATAGGTATGTTCACACTTGATTTCTGGCTCCAAGGTTTCTTGACCTGTTATAGTTGCCCAGTTCCTGGTAAACTGAACTAAAAAATGACATGCAGAGTTTGATACTTGAAACTGCTTTGCAAGGTAGGAAATGCAAGAAGGAAACTTGCCAAGCAAAGTTGTGTTGCCTCATTTTTATGCATTATGCCACACATTTTAATTGCGTGTGCATACACTTCTGTAAAAAAGCTATTGCCCCACTTTATGTATTGGCTGGAATGAGGATCCTGTTCTATATTTTCTTTTATCTTTTCCACTCCATGTGTGGGTCCCTGCCTAATGTGTAATGCTGCCATCCAAACCTTACATAAAATACACAAATTATTCATGTCTTCATGAGCTTTTCCATAGTGACTCATTAATTATTTTTATTGCATCTTATGCAATTCCCTGTTCACAGATGAGAGAACGGAGAGAGGAAAGGAGCATGGCCAGTTTTGGGCCACAAAGCAGACTAGTGGCAGGCCCAGAGCTCCTGGCTCCCAGCTTGTATTTATTTCTTCCCAAAAGGAGAGGGTTAGCCATAGTCACAGCTTCCAGTTTATGCACTGACACCTGTGAAAGCTATTCCAGAAGTCAAGACAAAAATACTACAATGGGGGCATTCAATTAATCACAAACACAGTGGTCACCTGTAAAAATACTGTCTTAATGCTACTTACAGAAGTTCTGGGATAGCAACAAATATAAACTTTTCAGAGTCTACAGCTTAACCACTTGATCATACTTCCTGTTTATGAAATCTCTTATTTTATACAACTTTTTTCTCTTTACACAACATGATATGGGGCTTCCAGCAACAGGCCTCTTTGTAGCATGAGGAATCTTTGACAAGCACCTGGGTTTGTCATGTTCAAAGTCTGAAAATAACGTGAATTTGTCATTATTCATGAATGTGTATTTTAATTACTTTAAAATTAATTCTTGAATTTCTGAGTCTCTGGACTGTGGCACCATCTCGCAAAAGTATGAAGTAATGTGTAAACAACCTTGCTTATATACTGGAACCCCAGGTCCTTCTATATAAGCAAGTTCCATCCTACTTCATTAATAATATACAACAATAATATGCAGTGTAAGAGGACAGATTCATGACAGATTATTTCACAGTCTATCAGACACACACATCTCAAAGAAATTGTTGGTCTCGTTTTTTCCTGGAAACCCAGTTAAGAACTGATGTATCTAAAAGCTTTTTGTTTATTTGAAATGTGTTTATTTATATACTCAAATTAAAGTATATGGAAATGTTATTTGTATGCTATTTAATCTCAACTTTTTTTTTTATGATAATAGAAAGTTATACAGTCACAGATTATATCAGTCTTCTGATAGACTCATTTAATATTGTCCATTATAAGGTATTGACACTTCTTCGAGGCAGAGATTGAAGAGTTTCCCTGCAAGAGTATCAAGAGGACCTGTGTACTCATTTGATCACTCATGTTGGATCCACCAGGATCCTATTTTGTCTTAGCCTACTCCTCAGAGCTTTCGTAAGAAACTAAGAGAGACAGAGATATATTTAAATGTAAGGTTACATCTCTTTTTCACCTGGGAATATGAGCTCTCCTATGTTAGAAGTATGAGAGTGCTGAACATCATGAGAAAGACTGTGTTTACAGTACTTTTCTCTGGAACTAGAACTGAAAATGTCACAAGATCCAAGAAGAAGCATGTGCTTGGGAAATTTTCAGTCCAAAGGTGCAGATTAAAGAGCTTCAGGACTTTTTCTAAAAAGCTTCTGGGTAAGCAGATGAATTCTAACTTGCATACCACATCTTGTAAGATTAAAGCTGGAGGACTGGGAATGGTTTAGACTCTTTGGTCACATTGATCTCACCAGCACAAGAAGATGAATCTCAAGTACATAGGAGATTTAGCTGTTATGTGGCAATGCAGTTTCTCCAGATGTTGTATTTCAGCAATGAACCTCTCTAGGTGTCGGGTTATCAAAATGGATATTCAGGAGTTTTCTAGACAGCTCTACTTAGACAAGAATCTTTTCATCTACCAATTCAGATTTTTAATTTTTTTTTTTTATCCTAAACCTTTTGAAAGGAAGACCACATGAGACAGAAAATATGCTGTACCCTTCAGGTAGAGTAAAGGATGCACAGCAACCACCTTAGAAGCAGGGACACTAGACAGATGGATGGACATATATACTCTTACAAATACCTGCTACCATAGCTCTACTAATCTAAAGGTCAGAAAGCTAAGAGCAATCCAGAACATTGACTTGGTTGTGGATGCTCCTCCCCAGAGGACATGTTTTTCAAGACTCTGTGAAATCAGGTTGGCAGCTTATGAAAGATGTAATCTTGCTCCCACATGTCTCATGCAAAACCACAGGAAATAATATTCATGTTCTTCACACCAGAAGTCAAGACACACATAATCAAGCTCCATATAGTCATTTACTATAAAGTGTAGTCAGGAGGCTTTGGCTTTTTTTCTGTGGTCAAGCAATATGTATGAACAAGCCTACTGACTCTTTCTATTTTTTCACCTGTTAAAATGATTTCTCATTGTCACCATCACAGAGGTGTTTTCATGATTCACCCCTCAAACAGATGCTTTTCTGAGGACATTCTCCTTTCTGATGGCTAGCAATTGTACATTGCAATCCTTCTGCATAGGTGCTTAATGTTAAAATGGGATTGTACTGTCCTGTACTGTACTGAAACAGTCCTGTAGTACTGTTTCCTCTCTTGTAATCTACTTCTCTTTTTCTTTTTTTTACCATTTTACACTTCCCTTACACTAATATAAATGCACCAAAATGCAAAAGTAGAGTCTGATCAGAACTAATTCTCCAATGGGCGATTTACATTCTCGCTTTTGCAACTGCTATATTTAGCAATTGTTAGAGAAAATAAGAAAAGTGAAATTGCTGAACAAAAATGATTGAAGCCTGATTACGGCAAAAAACTAGATTATTGTGTAGGGCTGATTTTTTAGAATATGTACCCCTTTCAAATTCTAAAAATGTATGTCTATTTTAGACGTTTGTAAGGCATTTGGCAAGCACTGCTCAGAAGATGATATTGAAATTTAATCTTAAATGTTTGAAAAACTTAGTTTAGGTCAGAAATGGAAACCTATCTGAAGAGATCAGCCTCTACTTGGTCAGACAAATCTCAAATCATGCAGACAACAGGAACTAATTTCTGGCAATTTCCACTACTGTGAACTTAGATAAGACAGGGTAAATGTCATGTAAAGTATAAATTACATGACACTGGCAAAGCCTAAGGTCCAGTTTAGTTGACTAAACCCATTGCATGGCAATTTTGTTTATTGCCTGTCCAGAGAACACCAGTTCTAACATCCAATATTAATGCTTAAAAATCAGTGTTATTTTGGGTGTGGTCTTAAGCTCTCAGTTCTGTATCCACAAATCTAAAAGACCTGATATACTTCCAAGAATAAAGGTGAAAGAATCTACATATTCAGATCATGATCTTTCTTCATATCAATCCCCTTTTCACATTATCCTTCTGTCTCAGGATTTTATATGAAAACTCTGGAAATCTTGAGGGCTCCTAAAGAGAAAATGTAGAGAGGAATCTCTTGGAAGGGACAAAATGTGAGATGTAGCTTCCTCTGATTCATCCATATCTGTTTTGGAAAACACCAATCCCAGGAAATAGCCAGGGGCTAGGGAAGCTTGAGAATGAATATGGATGTAGCATCACTGCCAAAATACGGACTGAGGTGCCAAGAACTTAGAGCACAGGTGAACACCTGCGATCTATCTCCTGGTTCTGAACCCTGGAATCCAGCATGTCTGAGACATTACTCCAATCTGTTCTGCCAGAGAGCAAGGAAAGGGTAAGACTCACCTGTGCTGGAACAGTTTGGGAGCCTTTTCTACATGGAAATCCTGTGGGAAATATTGTCCCTTTAGCCTCTTCTGTAGGGTTTTTACTGCTGGAGGGGACAATCAGGCCCAGACATATTACATATAGATTATCCACTTAATCTCATTTCAACAATTCTCTCCTCCTGCACTTATTCCAAACACACAAATGTATCTTCTTTTGACTGCTGTGTAAAAGGATGTCCCTTTTCACTGCATTAATGCCTAATCTTCAACCATCAAATATTCCCTATAAAATAAAAGGGAAGTATATTTGATGCAGGAAATTGCAAATAAATTAAGCTCTGCATCAGATAAATAATTTTTTAAATGGCTGCTAGCTATTGATTTACTTTCTGATCAGATCTCTCTGGCTCAGAAATTAATTTCCATGTTTGGTGGGGAGTACTCTTTAAACCCTAGAGTCTAATCTACACTAGGGAAATTTCTCCCAAATTTTTAGTGGTTTTAGAAGTGATTTGCCATTACAATTTTAAAAGTATTTGGAATTGCTGGTTAGGCTTCACTCTGTTGTTATCAGCTAAGAACAGTCTGAATTTTTTGGTGTTTCATCTAAATAAGGACTTGAACTGGCTTTTAAGCAAGAATTCAAGAGCCCATATTAAGAAGTAATGACACTCCTGGGAGCTTTGAGTGGTACTGAACCTCTGAGTTCGCAGCTTTCCACATTGTTCCCAGTGTTCCTGGGAATTTGATCATATTTCACTGAAAGAAGAGGTGTTTCTTAAAGATGCTGCTCTTAAGCCCTAAACTCATGCAACCTTTGATAGGAACAAATGGCAAGCATTTTAACATAGTGCGGATATTTATGAATTTGTGTCCAATAGACAGCTTCAGCCACTGAGTAATGTAATGCACAGGCTTTCAGACTTTCTAGGTAATAATGTCAATACTATTGACAGTAGTATGGTTCTGCATTAGGTCTTCAAGTAAATTTCTGTTATGTTATAACATCTGTTAACATGCAAGCTTGAAATTTCAACCTGTAGCCACATTTCTTTTGGTGAATATTTTTATAATACATCCAGAGTAATTTTATAGCACCATAGATGACTGTGATCAAACACCTGTAGCTCTCAAAAAGTCTTCTATTGTAAACTCAGCAATTTTGTGGTATTAACAGCTTTTCTATTAAAAAAAAAAAAGAAAAAAAAAAAAAAACAAAGGGAAAAGAAAGAAAAAGCCTTCTGTATCTTCTGTATGATGAAAAGGACAGTTTTGTTTTAACTACCCTGAACGCACTTAGGTAACTGCATTTCAGTGGGCATAGATGCAAGGTTTCTGTTAAATAACAGCTGCATTTCCTGGAGGGGAGGTCCGTTTAACAGCAAAAAAAAAGTTTCTAGAGTAGACATTTAGCTCTGCTTTCTCCAGTAGATGTCACTTGCAGTACATAATAATTCATGTAAAGAAGTCAGAGTATATAGAAAGGCATTGTTTTTCCTGAAATATGCAACTAAATTAAAAAGCCATTTTAGTGCCCTGTGTATGCAGTAAGTTTGGCATTTGGTTTATTCTAACAGATGGCATTGAAATAACAAAAGGTAAAGCATTTTTTCCCAATTGATCAGTGAGGATTATGTCTCTTTCTCCTGTGATTTGAAATAACAGAAGGAGACAAATATACTTGTTGACACATGTGAGGTCTGGGTCACACATGATCTAATATTGTATTGACAAGTAGTTTTTTGGCAATTGCTAGACTTACGCTAAAGAGAAAATATATTATGTAATTATTTTTTTATTTCAGAAACATTAACAATTGGGATTAAATTTAGGAGGGCAAACATATAGAACACAAGCCCCAAAAGCAGAGCTGTTTTCTCGTATCAACAAAGGAGAACTTGTGGATATATTACATATTTAAGGGAAACTGTCTTGTGTTACAGTTTATTAGAAATGTAAGCAATGTTCTAGGAAGATTTTACCTGATTTCTAATAATTTTTAATCTACTTCTTTTATTATAACTATAGCATAACAACACTGTCTTCAGTCAGATCACTATGGACTTATTTACATGCAAAACTGGCATTTTCAGGCCCCTGGGGCCTCAGGGATGCACTGTGAGCTCACAGTCACTGCTGATGGTAAATTATCGACAAATATTCACTTTGTGTTAACTTACATCATTTTCCTTGTCTCCAACTGGTACTGCCAGCCAAGACTACATTATAGAATTTAGGTGCTGGTTGCTCATTTGCTGGCTGATCACAGTGTTTGATGTTTCGTCTTTGTAGCCATCCCTCCTCTGCTTACCTTAGCAGTTCTTCCTTTCACCAGGTATGAGATTGTTATACTGCTGTATTCATTTCCATTCCACTCTCCATTGCATGGATGAGTTGGCCAGTTTTGAACTTTGGTCTTCTCCTGTTCTCTTCCTGGATTCTGATCAAAGACCCACAGAAAATCCCAACACAGATTGACTTAGGGAGAGGAATAAAAACTAGCTATGCTATCTTCTCACATTTTTCCCATCTCACTCCCCTATCTCCCCCAGGCAACCACACACAGATGCAATTTTGAGAGTTTTCAGAATGCCAAGAAGGCAGGAACCACAGAGATTTGGACATAAGGCCCACTTTTACACCATTGTTCTCTCCCAGTTGAACAATTCAAAGGTGGATAAACCATGTCCTGCTCATGACAGGCTTTGAGAACCCTACCATGGCAGAGTAGTGGGGATCGTTAAAGCTTTGTTCCTCATCCCCAAAGAAACCTGGGGTACATTGTAAGTGAAAGGAGTAATAGCCTAGAAATACAATAGAAACACATTTTTCCCCAAAATGCAGCTGAAGGTGACTATTGCATGGGAAACTTGAAACCAGCTGCAGCAAATTTGGTCTTACTGAGAGCTACCTGCTGTCTTGGTTTTTCTACACAAGGGGAGGAAAGGACATGAGAGACAAAGATAGACAGCCAAAGGTGATGATGAAGAAAAACTATTAGAGAGCATCCAAAGGAGGCCAATAAAGATGGTGCAGGGCCTTGATACAAAGCCATATGAGGAGTGGCTGAGGTCACTTGGTCTGTTCAGCCTGGAGGAGACTGAGAGGAGACCTCATTGCAGTTAGAGCTTCCTGTGAGGGGAAGAGGAGGGGCAGGCACTGATCTCTGCTCGGTGGTCACCAGTGACAGGACCCAAGGGAATGGTATGAAGCTGTATCAGGGGAGGTTTAGGTTGGATATCAGGAAAGGTTCTTCACCCAGAGGGTGGTCGGGCACTGGAACAGGCTCCCCAGGGCAGTGGTCACAGCACCAGCCTGACAGAGCTCAAGAAGCATTTGGACAACACTCTCAGGCACAGGGTGTGACTCTTGAGGATTCAGGAGTTAGACTCAATGATCCTGATGTGTCCCTTCCAGCTCAGCTTATTCTCTGATTCTGAAAAAATGCAAACTTTCAAAAGATGTGTTTACACTCTTGAACCTGGGAAAAGGTGTACAGAAGTGTATAAATCTCGATCACATCCAGGGAGCGAAGTCTCCCTTTGTTTGATTTGATAATTCGTAACAGAGATGTGGCATTCATGTGGTCTAGTATGCATTGCCTGCTTTAGGTCACATATAATGTAGTTGGTTTGTAAATGTTTATATCCCAATTCACAGGCCAGAAATCAGTATCAATAGGCTTAAAGAAGGGTTTATAAATTACCAGTAGAGGCAGTGGGTTGGAAAGATACAGAAAACTCTGCAAAGAGCAAGGCAGAGAAAGAAATCTGGGAAGGAATTAGAAGGTAAAATCCTGATTAATTTTATCAGGTTTCTGGGTACTGTAGAGACTCATGCTCTTTGGTTGTGATAATTTTAGCTCACTTTTTTCCATTTTCTTCAGGAAAAGGGAATTTGCCAGAAAATAAAAATAACCCAATCCTTTGAAACTTTCACCTGACACAGGCTGTTGGTATTCTGCTGAGCTGAAGAATGGTCTGTAACACCATTGACCTATTTACATAAGTAATGCAATACCTAGTCAAAGCTGACTCTATCCAGGACAACCACATTTTTTTAAGCAGCATTCATATTACATGGTGATGCATGCAATGTAAGTCTGAAAAGTTTGGAAGAGTGTTAGTGTTTATTTCCTTTACTTTTAGGTGCACACAAGTTGTTTTTGACAATAATTTGTAATGTAAAGAAATGATAATTTCTCATTTAAATGAAGATGTTCTTTACTGAAAATGCACAAGGTTATAAACAGGCAAACAAAACTTGTGGTATCATGTAATCTAAAGACAGAGATTTGAACAGGGGTTACAGAGTTAATGTATTGGACATATATTGGTACCTCACATCAGAGGATCTCTTATTCTCTTAGTAATTCCATGTCACAGAACCATAAGGCCATTTATTGTGAGCTTCCTTTTATAGGTATGGAGGGATGCATATAATTCACCTCTGATAAACCTGGCCAGTCACAGTGAGAGAGCCAGAAGGAAATCTAAGACTTGATTTCAAGATCTCTGCTAAGCTCAAGAGGTAACTTTCCCCTTCACTCTTGCTAAGGGGAGATTAGTTTGTCTCTGCAGATTGGGAAAGTTGAAGGGAATGTTCCTGAAAAAGCAATCCAATCTTTCACATTCCTGAGTTACTCTTTCTAATTTATCTATTGTTTATTCATGCTGAGAAATACACAGATTTAAAGAATTTATTGCAGAAAGCTCTCTGAATTCAAGCATGGCACATACAGGTATCTTTTGATACTGTGATGGCATGAGATATGTTAGTTTCTGACAAGCTCATGTAGGGGATCGGGCAGGACATAAGGTTATCCCTTTCCTAAGTTATCTGTTTTTTTCCTTTTACAGTGTTTTGACAAGAGTTAATTGCCAGCTTCATTCAAGTAAGTGGATGGTTTTAAAGGCAGCACTGCAAGAAGTCATGTGCTTCTTCTTATAGAACCAGAGTACCCTATGTCGTTTCCAAAAGGATATCCCTGCTTGATTTTGCCGTCAGTAGTGGTAAATGTATACATTTAGCTTCACTTGACCTGGTGAAGCTTCATCTGTCATGCCAGAGAGTAAGGATGGCACATTGGATGCAAAAGTCATTGAAGAAAGGGAATTGGTTAGTATATTAGAGTGAGTGTTAAGTAATCAAAATATAAACCCTTGGGGGAAAACAAACATCCTGGAGTAATTTTAAATGGGCAGATTTCTTCTGGAAGTTTTGCCTTTTGGTTCTGTGTTCTCATCAACATTTTAAACCACTGAATTTCAAATATCCACAGAACTCACAAATAAGACGGGAGACCCAATACTTTATTGATGTCTACAGCTAGAAAAATTAAGAAGCTCTGAGTTAAATGGTCAGGCTGGCCATCCTTCAAGTGATCGTTCTTTTAAATCCCTGTGCTCCAGCAATTTGCTCTGAGACTTGCAACTTACCTGATTCCCACTTTGGAGAGCTAAATTCTCTGAAACAAGTAGATAATCTCCACTGGCTGTGATTTTATGACAGGACATGCATTAGCAGGTGAGTCTTCTACTGAAGTCAAATGAAGTGAGTAATTATTCTATTTTGCAGTATTGCTATTCAGGTATTGTTGACAACTGAATTTTTTGTCATACTAAGCAACACAACACAGGAGATTGGATACTCAAAGGAAACTATAATTCTCCTGAGGGGAAAAATTAAAAAATGATATCTGGTCACTTTATACACATCAGGCCTCCAGGTACCTGCTGAATTGCAAAAAAACAACACATTCAAAAAGGATATTTATGTGTCCCTTCCTCACTACATGTGCAGTATTTTTCTCCTGTGTCACAAAAACTGTAACCACAATTTACAAGTATATGCACAATCAAATTGCTATTGATTTAGCAATGCCTTTCTTTGATGTCCCTTGCCTTAACCTCATTTATAAACCTGTTTTGCATTATTTCAAACTGTCAATGATTTGTGACTCATGAATATTCAAATCTAATTTGCACTTACCTTTTTTGCATGCATGCTTACTTGTAATTTGTCTCATTTGCCCTTTGTTTTGTGTTTATTTTCAGGTTATTTAGTGAAGTAAACTCTGTTTTTAAAGTAATAGCATCGAGTTAAACACAAGTTGTGTAATTCTCACCTTAGTAGAGTCTTATATCACTGCAACTCCATTAACTTCACTAGAGTTTCTCCTGCTTAAGTGAAGAGAAAGAGGTTCATGAACTATTTCTGGCTGTTTTTTTCTTTGTGTTCACATCAACATTATTTAGCATGTTTCATTGGAATTGCAATGGCCTTATTTAGTATTTCATTCAGAAAGAAATATCAAGACTAAACTGTCTAATCCTAGTACTTCAGACTTCAGGAGAGTTCAGATCTTCAGATCTGAGTGAAAATTAAGTTGTTCCTCTGACTTAAAACACTTTATTATCAGGGGGAAAGAATATTTCATTTTATTTATTATTGTGGTAAATCCAGTAGAATAAATTTCCAACTTAAGAATACAGTACAATAATATACCACTTCCCAGGAAAACCTCCACATAACAAGTATACTAATTGCAGCACAGTGGGTCCAAAATCCCATTATTTTCATGCTTGTTAATTTAAAAAAAGGTCTGTTAAACTTTTAGGTGCCTGAGGAAAGTTGGGCCAAGATATTTGTATGTTTTTTCCCATTTATGGAGGATTGTGTCATGAGAGCAATGACTCTCTCAAATACTAAGAATCTTGCTAGATTTTTATTTCAGGAACAGTTACCATGAACATATCAGCTGCAGACAGGACCTCCTTCAATGAATCAAGTCTGGAAACAACAACAAAATGAAATTTGCTTTTGGATCAAAAAATATGATCTTACTTGAGTGACAAAAGCCATTTGCCAGGGAAAGTGATCTGAAGTTAAACCAGGAACAGGGGAAGAAAGGCAACTGATGATTTTCCATAATGTTTGAAAGCTGAAATCAACCTAAAGTGGCAAAACTGGTCATTCCTGAGTTCATGCTGCAACCCTAGCTGCAAAGCAGCTGTAGGGGGTTCAGATGGGTCTTGTTTTGATCATGTTTGTGACCATACATGTGAACATTAAAGGAAACAGGATTTTTCTTTGAGCAAATATTAGATTAATGCATTTCCTTTATGGACAAAATCCTGCTTCTAATGGAAGGGAAGCAGGATCAGGCTGTCAGTGAATACCTGTACAAAACAAAAGTATGCAGAAACAGACAGGAGTATTTCTTGGGCACTTTTCTTATTCATTTAGTCTCCTAAATAATCTCAAACAACCTTTTGGGGAATAGAGCAAGTGTGAGAGGTAATCAGTAGCATATCAAGAGTAATGAAATTAAAAGCCCAAATGAACATATTGTGAATGACTGGAAATTGTTTGCCTAAGCTCTTCTTGGTCAATGTTTTGAAGCAAAATGAAGCAAAATTCCCTCATCTGATGTGGGGTTCCCAACTGGGAATAAGAGATCTGAGCCCAGAAAATATAGCTGCATTCATCCAAGAGTTCATTTCAAATGAATAGTGTCATCATCTCTTCCATAAAAGAGAAAAATATTTCAAATGTTTATTTTTAGCTTGGCACATGAATAATAGAAATAAAAAGGATCCGAGTATTTGGTGTGAAACAATTCTTTTAAAAAAATCTCAATATATGGGTTAATAATTACATATTAGTGGAGCTTTTTTCTTAGTAGTGCCAGTACCATGCTTTTAAATGACAAGTCTCAGCTGTTGTGAAGTCCGAGATAGTTGTGTGCCCTGAAACACCCAAGAAATAGTATTATCCAGTATGACATATGCCTAGATATGTTTTATTGCGATCATAATATAGCCTAAAGATAAGAATACAGAACAATCACTTGTGTGTTGTTTTTTCAATGCTGTTTATGTTTCTCTGCATCAAAGAAAAGCTTCTGCTAGAGCTATTTATATCATTGATTAATAGAACTATTGGTGATGGTTTATAAATGCATGAGACAAGTTTTAAATTTAGCATGTACTTTAAAAATGAAATCTATTAGTACATTAACTTGATCATGTTTCATCACTGAAAAGCCAGTTCATCTTGAAAAATGCTTTCGAAAAAGCAGAATGTACCACCATGACACGATACTTAAAATGTCATACAAAAGCTGTGGCTGTGAATCACCAAAGTATGAATTAAAGGACTGATGTTTTCTTGTTTTCTGAGGGTTTACTGGAAGAGTGGTGTCCACATTTACTATCAGTATGACCTAGAAAGTTGAGTACTTCACACCTCCAGATTTGGCATCCTGCAAAAGTACTTTGCAGAATGCTGCCTTGTGTCCTTCATGCACATTCTCCTTCAGTCAATGGGACTTTGGGACAGGTTTGGAGTTGATACTGAAGACTGTCAGCATGGAAAACATTGTTGACAGAGATTCTCAGCACCGAGGTGTTTTTCGATGAACTTGTGGTCTCCTTAATAGGTGAGGTGTATAGAATGATTGGCAGCCCTTCTGGTCAGTGAGAATTAAAACTGGTGACACGTGTGTCTAGTCTTTTGGAGCTATTTGCTGCACAGCCACATAGTGTAGCACAATTTCCTTTCTAATGTACTAACATTAAAGTCAGTGGTGATACAGCATAGATGAGTTTTGCTTTTTGGGTTCTTGGCTAACTGTGATAGGAAAATCATGGTGGGTAGAAGTATGTAAACATAGTAAGGCAGTTAGATGTACCCTTTAGACACAGGGCCTATTATCTGGAATTAAGACACAGGGCCTATTATCTGGCCTATATCTGCCCTTTAACACATTACCAAGGAGAATATCCCATCTAATTCACCATAAATAAAAAATCCTAGATCCTTTTATTCTAACATGGAAAACACAGCGATGTCTGAGAACTTGTTAAGCCTAGATGTTTTCCCTCTGCTTCCTCTTCATTCTCCTGTGGGGACCATTCTTTCCTGTTGGAACAGGATCTTCTCTGCAGTGGTACTGCGAATCATCGTGCTCAACCTGACAAGACTCAAATGGAAGAATAAGATTTTCAAAATTATGAGCAACAGAAGGAAAAAATAAAATTAGAACAAACATGAAGGATTTACCTTCATAAAATAGTATGTATTAACAACTCTGTGTTCCCTAACTTACCTTATACCTGAGTTTCATTGCCTTCCATTAGTGAGGTAATTAATTTAGCAGGAGAGATGAAAGGAGCTAAAGAGATGACAGCAGACATGGGTGAGAAAGAAGTCAAATGTAGGTCTGTAATGGTGGGCAGTGGAAAAGTGTTTTCGACAAGCATTTTGTAAATGTTAAGAGAGTGTAAAGGACTGAATACAGAGGAGTGTGAGATGTGGTGCCTTTTCTGCTGTTTCATCCAGGGTTGTGTCCTAGCTATTTATAAAAGGAAGGGCAAAGTCCTGCAATCCAAGGCAACATGTCTAATCTTCTGTAGCTTTGACCACATACAGTGAAGGGTTAATCTAAAACCCCCTAAACTGAAATGCTTCCTGCTTGGGTGGAAAATATATATATACCTAAGGCTTTTTAAGAGAAATGTTGTACCCAAGAACTGTTTTGTGAGCTGGGAGTGCTGTACTGAACCTCTGGGGCAAATGTTTGCATTGAATTGTTGAAAGAGACTGAGATTGGCAACGCCACCCTGCCCTTGGCTAATGAGCCTTCCCCGAGAGAATATCAAGTGCAATTACCTTTCAGGGAATAACAACATACCAAAGAACCATGGACCCTGCAGAGAAAAACGAAACACACATTCGTAGGTAGAACCTGCTATGAATCAGCATTAATTATCCAACAGAGGGAATGGGGTTGCAATAAGTCTCAGTTCCCAACTCGCACCATAGATCATAGCAAACATGAACTACTTGTAGAAAAAACATTTGCAAAGTTCAGCTTGCCCTAACCCCCCTCCTTTCCGCATACACTTCTGCACTCTAGTTGTGCTTGAGGGCTGCGCTTCTGAAACAACTTTCCTGACCCATGGTTTGGAGGTGACTGGAGAGGCAATAAAAGAGGGCTGGTGGCATTGAGTGAGGCTCCTGAACGTCAGCAGTACAGTGAGGCTGACGCAAGGACTCATTCGAGGTTTCACAGGTGCCGACGTGGCCGAGGACACTAGGCCTACCTCAGAAGAGCTTGCGGAGGTCGGGCTACCGGGCAGCCGCCTGCCTTTGGCCGCAGAGCCGGGGAAACCGTCCCCCCGCGGCTGGTTGTCCCGGCGAAGACAAAAAGGGAGAACCGTCCCGGGAGACGGGGATTTTGCTGTGCAAGTTCCTAAGAAGGAGACCGGGGGAGAAGGCGGGAAGGCCGTATATTTTGGGTTGAGTTAGCGGGACAACATGCGAAATTGCCAGTGCTAAAGAGATGCGGGGGGATGCTGGCCGGCGCCTTAGTGCCGGGGCGCGTCTTCCCGGGGCAGCACGGCCCGGCGGCACGGCCCGGCGGCGGGGGCTGCGCGGGCTGCGCGGGGGCTGCGCGGGGGCTGCGCGGGGGCGGCGGGGGCTGCGCGGGGGCTGCGCGGGGGCGGCGGAGGCTGCGCGGGGGCTGCGCGGGGGCGGCGGCGGCGCGCAGCGGGCGGCCCAGCCGGGAGCAGCGCGCCCAGCGCTGCGCCCGCGGAGCCCGGCAGCGGCCGCCCTGCGCGGCCCGGGCGGCTCCTCGGGGAGCCCGGAAACCCTGCCGCAAACTCTTCGGACGTGAAAACGGCGCGGAGCGGGGCCGGCTGCTTTGCTGAAGCCAGGCACACGTATATTGAGTTTGTCAGGGATCATAAAATGCGAATTGATTATTCAAACAGCCATTGATTATAAAAGAATGCTTACTGCAGCAATGGGAAAGGTTAAAAGGAAATTGACCCTCTCCGTACGTGACATAAAGTCATTAGGTAAATGAGATATTCATACAGGGTGTAATCAAGGTCATGCTAATTTTATTTGCGGTATTCGACTCAAATCTCGAGCTTCGTTTGGGGACAGCAAATTGTGCCCAAGGGAAATGAACCTCCGGGTAGACCACAGGTGCCGTAAAAAACCAAAAAACCCCTCAGGTAGATAAAAACCGAGTAGGGAAGCAAATTCCCCCGAAGCTCCTTGTCCGTGATGGGCCCGAACCCCAGGCCCAGCCCCAACCCTGGTGCGGCCGCGGGGGACGGGCCGGCGCCTACGGAGCTGCGCGCAGAACCGGGGGTCCCCGCAGGGGTCTTTTCACCTCGCTGCTCCCGAGTCCCCTCCGACCGGGGAAAGCTGGGGGTGCGAGCGATGTCAAAGATCCTCGCCTCTCCCAGACAGGATGAGAACATGTAAAAAAAATAGATTTATTTATGCACATATTTATCCCCTCTAATTACAGAAATTAATCCTCTTACTTATGACTAAAAGGTAACGTCTAAGGCATCCCTTTGATGTTTAACAGCATCATTTGTGGCTAACATTCCAACTGATTAAGGAATAATTGTTGTTAAATGCTTTACAAGTGGATAGTGTTTAATTGAGAGGCATTCATAATTTTACGGCTTACCACAAAATGAAACGTAATTAAAAACGCAGAAACTTCCAACTGATTTTGTTCCAATTATGTTTATTGTTCAGACAAATTACTGCACAAGATGGGGTACTTTTCCCCATGTCTAAATGGCACACGCTTCCCAAATATACCCTTGCAGGTTTTTCTTTTCCAGGTACGGCTTGGGACGGCTTTCTGCAGCCTCCGTTCTCCCCACCCCCCACCCCTCCCCATTATAATTAAATGCTCCAGCCTTTTCTTCTCTCCCCCATGCAACACCTTGGGATGTGAGAAAGTGACGGCAGCTTTCTTCCCTCGGAGCTCGAAGTAATTGTAGAAGGGCTGACGAATTTCTTGAAGAAACACTTGCCACACACTGAGGAAACCATCTCCTAGCAGGATTTTACAAACCAGAGTAAACAAAGCACCCCAGGGGCGATTTCCTCCTTTTGCGCAGCGAACTTCTCAATTTACCTCAGAAGGGATCACAAATACACACGAGAATTACAACAGAAATCATACTTGGTTTGGGAAACGTACTCTGGACAAGAAGCAGAGAAATTGAAAGTATTCAAAGGAAGGGACAGTCATTAAAATACCTGCCAGGCGTGCTGCCATTCCCTTAACTAACCGTCCTTCTTTCCGTGAACTCAGAAATCTCTTCAGCATCTATTTAAATATAGATATCCCTGGGGGGTAGGGGGAAGGAAGGGGAAAGAAACCGACCCATACACCCCTCAGGTCCATATCACCAACACCCTCATCCTCGGAAAGGGGTGTGGAATAAAGTTACTTGCCTAATTTCACTGTTTGTTCTATCGAAGAGAGTTTATTGTGCAAATGGATTTATTTATTTATTTATTCCTGAGTTTCTCCATCCCTCAGCTAGGCTCTTGGAGAAAATTAGAGAGTTGCCTGAGATCATGCTAATAAATAATCACTCCTTACAGTTAAAGGGAAAAATCACATCGATCAGACCCTGATAAAATAGGGGGGCATCAAATGCCCAATGCTTCTTAGAGTTTGCTTTTTTCCTTTGGGCTCCAAACCGTTAGGAAAGGATCAGACACATATTTATTGCTCCTTTTGTCTCCTTCTTTCTAGCAGTACTCAAACCCCTGCGTGTGTGTGCGTGGTCTGGGGGGTTATTGCTCTCTTTGGGAAGGTTGTGGCATTCACAGGTGTGCTTTGGCTCATCACTGTAACCCTGTCCAGTTTCCCAATTCTCCCGGAGGGCTTAATCTAGGTGTGAGAGTAGAAAAGTGTTTAAATTCTACTGGGGAAATAAGCGGGGCCGGGGGAGGGAGGGGGGAGAGGAATTCCCTCTTTTGGTGAGTCAGAAATAGCCCAAGCTTTCCAAACGGCTGTTTAAATTGGACATAATGGAGCAATACCTCCTTTTTTTCTCTCTCTCTTTTTTTCTTTTATTTCTTTTCCTTTTTTTTTTTTTTTTTTTTTTTTTCCTCTTCAGGTATGAGTCTTGAATCCTTTCATTAAACTGACACAGATTTCCAGAGATGGAGAAAAGGAGGGGTATCTGAGGTGGACATTTTATGTAAATGAGCAAATCCGAAATGTATTACAAATCCACTGTAATAAAACTGACAGTTTTGACAGTATTGACAACATAAATATATGTTGGAACACAGCACTTTCAGACACTTAACCGATGAAGCAATAAAAAGATTCGACTACAATATTTCAAATAATCGACATTGATGTTTTGATACATCATTTTTATACCTCAAATCGATCTATCACTCTATGACCGGTCAATTTTAAGCAAAAATCTGCTGCAATTATTTACGCTATTGCCAATGACGACCTAATAACTGTTTTCAATTAATTACAGCAAAACTAAGCATTATGAGGACTAACCGGCCGCATATTCCATTGTATGGCATTACTTGTATGGAGAGCAAACACATATATGTATATTGCATTCTCTCTGTGGGATCAAAAGAAAGACATACAAAGACTATCACAATCTTGGGGGGGGGTGGGGGAGTGGGGAGTGTGGAAATAAAAAGCAACCTCTTTTCGGGAACACACTGCCGGCTCTCACCATGTACTTCGAGGAAACACGCTATAATATTTTGTCAGCTCTCTCTCTGTGCAATACCAAACCGGGGTCCTAAGATTTTTTTTTTTCCTTTTCTCTTTGGGCTGTGCACTGAATCCCACTTCAAACAATAGGCCGAGCAGTTCTTGAAAAAAAAAAAAAAGGATATTCGTGCTTCGAGTGATTGCCTGTGTGTTGTGAGAATCTCCGGATCATTTGAAAAGAGATAGGAGTATATTGTTCTCTCCGGACCGAGAACTCCAGTGTAAAAATGAGAGCGCTCCTCTTCTGGAGTTTTATAGGCAGCTGGAGAACAAAAGGGGATATTTTGAGCGAGCTAGATCAGAGCTCTAAGCAGAGTTTGAAGCCTTTGCAGATTCTCTGATATCACACTAAAGCCATTTAGTTTGCCCTAACTGTCCTTTTGGTTACCATGTCATACTGGAAAGATTAATTTTTTTCCTTGTTCGGGCTTCTTCGAACAATTGCAAACTAGATTTCTAACTACCCAGTGCAAGCAGTGTTAGTGGGAAGCCCTGACAAGCCAGGTTTGTGGTTGTTTTCTTTTTTCTTTTTTTTTCTGGTGTGTGATGGAAATATACATGTCGACTGTTTATGGTCTCCACTTTTATAAACATTCCAGCCTAAATAAAATAAAATTGGGAAAAAAAAAAAAAATCTGATCTCTAATCTGATTTGAGTGCTTCACACCCACCCGCGTGACATAAACCGGACAGACGCGAAGAGGTTCATCTCTATGCCCTTTCCCACGGCGGGTTTCGCCCCCACAGGGATGGGACACGGGACGGGGCCACATCAGAGTCCCGCGGGAGCTGCTGAGCCGGGGCCGAGGGCCCTGAGGCCGCGGAGCGAGCCCCGTGCGCGGCTCCGCGCCGGCGTTGGGCCGGGCCGTGCGCGGCGCTGCGGGCTGGTGTTGGAGCCCCGCCAGATAGCGCTAGAGGGCTGCTGATGGCAGCGCCGCAGCCCGGCGGCAGCCAGCGCCGACCGGGCACCGCCAGCGCCGGGCTACAGCCCTGCGTCCCGGGCAGGAGCGGGAGAAAGGGGGTCGGGAGGGGACGACGAGCCCCGACCGTTGTTGTTTCGTGCAGGGATGGGGGTTTTTTCCTCTAAAAAAAAAAAAAAGAGGGGAGAGGGGTGGAAGAAAGAGTAAAAAGCGAAGTTAACAGGTAAGTAAATGAACCTCCTCCTAATCCAGCTCCCAAAGATCTCAGTCATACTGCCGTCGAGGTCAAGAAAAGTTCACCGTGATGGGCTACCATTGACTTTCAGGACTAGAAAGGTTTTCGCCAAATAATAATACATTACTGAAAAGCGAAGTACGCTACTGGCAGACCGGGGATCAGGGTGAGGAGCTAAATGAACCCAGTGATCTGCCGAAGCTAAAACGTGCATGATTTCACAGGGGCACCCGAGATGGTACCTCAAAAGTCCTGCAGCTGCGGGAAGTTGGAGGCGAATCAAAGAGTGCTGAGACGAATAAAAAGTGACTGAAGTTGTAAAAGGCAACCGTAAGGGCAAAGGAGAGTGTGGTAAAAAGCGGGTTTGGGGGTAGGAATTTAACTGTGGCACAATCCTGATTATATAAAGAAAAAGATACTATTTAAACTTCACACTTTGCCTTGCAAGCAAAACAAAAAAGTAAAATTCATGTGAATTTCTCAACGGTGTCACGGTGATGTCCTGCATCTAAATTTTAACAGGCAGATTGCTTTCTTCATTAATTATGACACATTGCCTAAAATGATAGTTCAAGATAAAAAGCCAGTTCGAATATGTTAAAATTTTCACTCTGTTACATGATATCCTTGACCTGTCTATGAGGAGTTTTGCTTTCAAATGCAGTCTACGTGTTACCGAACACAATGGTATCATCCAAAATACTTGAACTCAGCACACAAACAAACAAACATTGAATAAAGTTACAAACAAGATTAAGGTTCAAGTTATTTGTCCCTGTAGCAAGGCGTCAATTGTCCTAACAGATGTAGGGACGTTAAGAGGATTTAAAGCATGCGAATTTAATAAACCAGATTAGCAATAGGTGCTTTCCACAAATGCTAAGAACTGGAAAGTAAATCTAGCCTAAATTACCCATTGGACTGGAGCATCACCTACAAGGAGACCTCAAAATTTCCTACAGGGTCCAACAGGGTTTTGTGCAAGCATGGCTTGTTTCCCCCTAAAAACTTTCTATTTGCATTAAATCTTGTGCTAGGAGCACACGCGCGTGCAAAACAGCGGTTTAAGGTCTCCGCTGGGATTTATTCTTGAAATCTGAAATATTACCTGTTGTGCCATCCGCTTTTGCAAGGCTGTGGAAAAAGAGAGAGAGAGGGAGGGAGGGAGAGATGTAACGAGCAAGCAAGAGAGGCATGTCTCAAAGCCAGCAAAGGACTAAGATGCCACACTTCGGAAAGGCTGATTGAAAACAGACTCTTCTTAAGTTTTAGAGGATTTTCTCTCTCGCTCCCTCCAAGGGCTAAGAAGCCGATTTGAGAGTTTGAAGGGAATAGGTTTCAGCATCCATATTTGTTCTGGTGCACTTGTAAAATGCGATTTGAAGAGGATCTTTAGCCCTCTGATTGTCTTTGTATTGTTTTTCTTGAAACGGATCTTTTGCCCTTAATGAATCCCCACACAGCTGGACAGCTCCTGCTCGGACACTGAGAGCGCTAACCCCAAACTGACCCCAATTTGACACCACAAGATGAAATTTTACCGCCTGTTAAAACCATTTCCAGCCTCGGCAAAGGGAGCTGGCGGTTGACTGAGATGCACTTCCATACCGGACACCTCATTTCTCTTTGGACTTTTGAGCCGATCCATCAAAAAAAAAAAAAAAAAAAAAAAAAGGCAAAAAAACCCCCCAGACACCACCCCGACTCATATCTCACACTTTTCCTGAGAACAGCCCTCGCTCTGAAAGTGATGCAGGAGAAATGGAAATTAGCCACTTTAATTTTCCTGAATTTTTTTTTTTAAAGAAATGTCACCAGTTGGGGGGTGGGGGGGGAGGGCGGGAGGGGACTTGGGGGGAGTAAATAAAAAATCACCTAAGTGTGTGAAAGCCCTCACCCTCTGCACGTACATATCCCATTTTCCTCCGAGTTCCCAACAGCATCTTTGTTAATAGATGAGTACATTCACTTAAGGGCGCTAAATTGAGATTCCTTTTTAATGGCTAAACTGTAGCGCTTTATAAACCACGTCCTCTGTGTGCTTTAATCCACTGGGATAGTGATGAGGAAAAAGGCTTCAACTCTTTTCACGTGGAAAAAAAAAGACACAGGACGAACATGAAAGAGCTTCCTTTACTATATGAAATTTCACTTTCTATCAAGTTAAAATAATTTTTAAAAGTTGGTCCCTGTCCCAGATTACAAACATGCACAGCAGGGCAAGACAACACAGGCGGTTAATTAGTTTAGGAGGGGAAAAAAAAATTAAACAATTGAAAGGAGCAGCATTGAACACTGAAAAAGTGTTTGGCTGCTTTTTTTCAGCTTTGATTTTAGTCTGTTTTTTCAGAGTTTCTTAATCAAAGCAGCTGAGATCTACAGAGACTTCTGTGAAAAAATAGAATTAGGAAAAAAAAAGTGGTCTAAAATTATTTTCTAAGCAATAAAATGATTTCTTCTATGTGAGCCAAGTCATCTAACATCTTTTTGAGAAGAAAACTGATGAACTTGTCTTACAGCTTGAGGTCTGAAGAAATGCATGGAGCCTTAAATGCAGCTAGATTACCTTTGCACAGCCAGGTTATAAGACCTCTTCTTTGGTGATACTGAAACTATTTCAAAAGAGACACACTTGTACATCTCAAGGGACAAGGCTCTGGGTTTGCGCTGCCACCGTTAAAAAAACAAGTTTGGAAGCTACAAATATTTGAACCATGTCCTCTAAGCTGGCTGCATCACAAGCAAATGATTCCATGCAAGTTGAGAAATCTGGCATCTTTGGGACGCGGGGCGGGGGGGGTGGGAAGGAGGAGGAAGAAAGAAGGAAAAAAAACCCAAATAACATTCACCGATGACTAGATCTCTTAAAAAAAAACCCAAAACAAAACCAAAAACAAAACAAAAAACCAAACAAAAAAAAAAACCTGTTAGAAAACTACAGCTGTAAAAGTAGGAAAGGATTTGCATAACCTACTGCTCTGTAGGTCTCCGCGCACCCAAAGGATTAGCCAAGCATTCATTACCATGAATATCTTGAATTACGTTACCGATTTATACGACAGAGTATAAAATACTGCACAAGAAGACTGGCTTTTTCCCTTCGAAATGAATTGACTTAACCACTGCTTGAAAGAGATCTACATACTAAGGGCTCTTCTACTCACCTTTCTTTACAGTCCCGTGAAAGTCAGTCACAGCAATTCGGTTGCTCTTAGGACTAGCTTTAATCTTGGAGGAGATCCTCTAGGAAAAAAAAAAAAAAAAAACCAAAAAAACAAAACAACCCGTGTCTGCTCTCCGGCTTCTGGCGGGTTTTAAGCAGGGTGCAACTCTGGCTAAAAGTAGGAGAGGGACTTTTCTCCGTATTCTCCTCATACTTGTAAATACAGCCCTGCTCTGCAGGGCTCGGCGCTAGCGGAACATGCAGGAATGCCCACTGGCGTTTGTCAGCTCTCCACACTATCTTTCTTTATACGTGAGGGCTGATTTCCCGCAGACATCATTGTTATGATGGCTCATTTAATCAAACTGTTTAATTGCTCCGGTAATCACTATCATCATCACAGGTACTCAATCATTCATCATTTTGGAGGGGTTTATTGACCTCTGGAGCTCATTCCCTTTGCCTATTAAAATCAGGCCAAATATCTATAACTACCCCTTGAGTCATTTTCTTAAAGTCAAAAAAAAAAAAAACAAAACCAAACCTCTGAAAAGCATCGTCATCACCACGAAAAGCAAACCAAACCAAAATCTAACGGAATAATATATTTTCTGCAGTGTATTTTCAAAAGCTATCTATGTATGAGGCCACATTCACAACCGGGTACATAATCATTGATAAATCCCACTATTAACGGGATAGTCTGTTTTAGATTTTATGTGCAGGGGACCGTGAACGAGGGTGGGGGGTTGGGGAGGACAAAACTGCAGCAATCGATAGTTTGACCATCGCTCCTCCCCTAAACTTCAAGCATCCCCCATGATTGATGATCCCGGGTAGCTTTGGTAATTGACTGCTCTGAGGTAAGGCATGGTGTAGCTTCAGCGAAGTGATTGGGCGAGAGAAACGCACCAAAATTAACGCGTGTGTGTGTGCCTGTGTGTTTGGAAAAGTTCATTTGGTACTCAAGGGTGGGGGGTGCATCATCTCACTTAATTTGCTAAATAACCCCACTGTAATTAGCACTACCATTAGAAGGCATTACCGAGCTAATACTCCAGCATACATTCCACAAGCTCAACGTCGATAAAGTCCAGCAACACACACACGTAAATACAGCGCTCACCGCCGGATCCGCTCAAAACGAACATGCAAACAGAAATCTACATAACATCTGGATCTCTCCTACAAAAGACTGAGCATGACTTTGTTTTTAAGCCCTTTACAAAGCCTGGCAGCCTAATCGCAAAACTAAAAGGGATTTCCCCCTCTTCCCCCCCGCCTCTCCCCGCCTCCCCCCCCCCCCCCCCCCCCCCCGCTTCAAGACATCCAGAGCGTGTTTGATAGCAGCGATCACTTAATGAAGAGCGGTGCCCAACACGGTTTGAACGAGGCGTTCTCTCCATGCCCTGGAAAATTAATTTTTAGAAAAGCACAATGAATTGTCAGAGGGAAGAAGGCAGGCTGGCAGCACGGCGCGCTGGCGGAGCCGGGAGCGCCGGGCCGGAGCAGCCTCGCTGCCGGGGGCAGAGCAACTTTGCGCGGCCCCCCCGCGCGCTGTAGCTCCCGGTGCCCCCGGGCTCGCGCACCGCGCGCGGCAGCGGCGACAGCCGGCGACTTGACCGAGCAGCCCCGCGCGCCGCCAGACGCCCGACACCGCGGGTAATCGGAAGGTATTTTGTTGCTCAAATAATCTAGCGCAAACCAACCCGGGGCCGGGCTTCGACCGCACTTTTCTTCTCGCTCTCTGCAGTTTCCCCTGCCTCTCCCCCCTCTCGCACACACGCACTCTCCCTGTCCTTCCTCCCCTGCCTCCCTCCCTCGCTCCCTCCCTCGCTCCCTCCCTCCCTCCTCCCTCCCTCGCTCCCTCCCTCCCTCTCGCTCGCACGCTCGCTCGCTCCTTCCTACACGCCGTGCTTCGCTCGGGGCAGGGGCTGCTGCGCGGCTCCCCCCGCGCGGCGCCGCGGCCGCCCCGCCGCCGCGCTGCGCATCCCCGGCGCTCCGCCGGCTGGGGCGCCCCGCCGCCCCGCGCCCGCGCCCGCCGCCGCGCCCCGCCGCTCCCCGCCGCCGCCGCTCCCCGCCGCCGCTCCCCGCCGCCGCCGCCGCCGCGCTGCAGGACTGGCTATGGCCACCACTACTTCCGGGTTCCGTCACTTCATTCTCCCGCCGATCAGCGCCGCAAAACTGAGCCTCTTCTATAAGGCAGCCGGCAGCCAACCTGCCAACACTTACTGACACTCACTCATCCCAGGGAGCGAGGGAGAGAGGGAGACAAAATACCTGCCGGGAGGAAAAAAAAAAAAAAAAAAAAAGGAGAGAGGGGGAAGTCCGGGCTTTGCAAACTATTCAATTTTTCTTCGCATCTTCCCCCACCCCCCTTCACAGTACTTTAAAAAAAAAAAAAAAAAAAAAAAAAAACCAAAACCAACAACCCTATAAGCGATCCTAAAAGGCAAAACCCGAGCACGGAGTTACTGGAAGAAGAAACCGGGGTTAAAAAGATTCCTCCTCTCTTCTTCATCATCATCAACCATCATTCATTCACTACCTTGACATTCCCTGGCTTTGATTGACAGCTGGAGTGGCAAAAAGCCATGAGACACGACAGTTTGGTTACATGTGGGTTGCTGACGGGCCGATCGTAACCTTCAGTTTGGGGGCTTGACAATTTTTTTTTTTTTTTTTTTTTTTTTTTTTTTTTTGCGTAGAGAAAGAAAAAAGGAAAAAGAGAGACAGAAAAAGGAAAGAGAAAGAGACAGAAAAAAAGAAGAAAACACAGAAACTCATCGTGGTTCTTGACTGTTTTTTATATATTGTTGTTGCTATTGTTGTTGTTATTATTATTATTTACCCATATTGGAGGATAGGAGAAGTCTATAAGTGGGTTGCAAAAAAAAAAAGGAATCTTCTTCACTCTAAATCACTTTCTTTGCTGGACTGGGATATTAAATATACGACACATCCAGGAGTTTATTGGAGCGCAGACTGATGGCGCAAAGGGTAGGTTTAAATCTCCAACACTTACCTATATATAAATCCTCTCTTAAGAGGGGCCTGTCCGATTTGCTCTCCTCTGTTGCTGATGATGATGGCGGCCACTATTAAAAAATAGCAGCAAAAATTATTCACTGGCTTTTTGTGTGTGTGCATGAGTGTCTCTGTGTGTGTCTCTCTGCAATTGTTCCACGCTTTTTTCCTCTCTAGCTTTTTCCCCAGCAGCGCGATTTCCCTGCTCTCTGCCTGCTCAGTAGCACGGGTTTCACAGGGGAAAGCTTGCTGCTGCTGCTGCTGCTGCCGCCGCCGCTACTGCTGCTGCCTAGCAAAGACTAAGAAATACATATGTGTGTGTGTGTATATACGAATGTATATATATGTATACACATATAGCTGCTTCTTTTTTTGTTTGTTTGGTTTTTTTGGGGGGTTTTTTGGGTTTTTTATTTTTTTTTTTTGGTCTCTGGCTTTGACAAGGACAAGGGGAATTGCTACTAAATAATGTTTCTGGTAACTTTCAGATTATTTCCCCCTTTATCTCCCCCCCTCCTCCAGATGCACCCTACCTTTCCTCTCTCCTTTCTAGTGTTGACTTATTTATCTAGTTGCTTTTGATTCTGCTTGTTTATTTTTTTTATTCTTTTCTAATGCAGAGTAACTCTAGTTTCTCTCCTCCGTTTCCTTCCTTTTCATCCCCGTTTCCTTGTTAGAGTTTCTCCTGCCCGTGCTGAAGAGGACCGTCTTCCCCCACACACGCAGACAGGCATACACACTTTCCCCTTTTACCTCTCCTTGCACCCCCACTCCTCCCTCAACCCCTCCAGCCCCTGCTCCTGGTCCCAGCTGATTTCATTTTGAGCATTTCTCTCTCTGTTGTGGCTGTTCTTGTTTTGTTTTGCTCTGTTTGTGTCTGTCCGGGTGCTTTACTCTCTTCTGACTTTTGTTGTTGTTTGTTTGGTTTTTTATTCCCCCCTCTCTTCTTCTTTTTCTTTTTCTTTCTTCTCTTCCGGCCCGTTTTTTGACAGTACGATGAGCTGCCCCACTACGGCGGGATGGACGGAGTAGGGGTGCCGGCGTCCATGTACGGGGACCCCCACGCCCCCCGGCCGATCCCCCCGGTGCATCACCTCAACCATGGGCCGCCGCTCCACGCCGGACAGCACTACGGCGCCCACGCCCCGCACCCCAATGTCATGCCGGCCAGCATGGGCTCCGCTGTCAACGACGCTCTGAAGCGGGACAAGGATGCGATCTACGGGTAGGTGCCGCCGGGCCGCCCGGCGCCAGGGCCCGGCTCCGCAGAGCTGGTGCCCGCGGAGCGGCCGGGGCAGGAGCGGGGCAGGCGGGCGGCGGGGGCTCCCGCGGGGCCGCGGCGGCAGCGGCCAGCCGGGCCCCGGAGCGCAGTGGGGCGGGGGAGCACGGAGGGTCCGGGGGGAAGGCGGCGGCAGGGCAGCCCCCAGCCGCCCGCTCCGGAGGGAGACCCGCGCGGTGGCACTGCCGTGGCCGGCGATCTCGGGACGAGGGCGATCCCGGGACGAGGGCGATCCCAGCCTGACTCAGCTGAGGTGCCAGCACCCACGGGAAACGGGTGTTGGAAAACAGACCTCTTGGGGAGAGAGGATGGGTTGGAGAGAGGTAGTGTTGCCTTGTCCTTCCATTTTTCTTTATTTATTCGGATTTTTTCTCTTTTGTGTTTGGGGGAGGGGGGGGGCTTTTCTTACCCGTGGGGTTTTTTTTCCTTTCTTGGAAAGGCCCCACTTAGGAGTTAGAGACGTCTCTCATTGCTCTGGATTTTAGTTGGAGAAGTGTTGTTCTGGTGTTCTCCTCTGTGCCATAATACCACTCTTCCAACTTTGTAAATAAAGAGCTATTCACATCGCGGAAGGTAGTAAGAATAAAAGGGATTCACTTCTTGCAAACAGCTCTTCCCAGAGACAGAAGACATAAATACATTGGGGGCAATGAGCTGAATTCTCTATTTAAGAAAGAAAGAACATGAGGAAAAAGAAACCTATACCCAGCAAAACTCAAGCCTTCACCAGGGCTTTGCTTGGAGGGAATGACACCGTTTCCCTTCAGTGCCTTTTGGAAAAAATACTAGCTGATCCTAAAAGGAGAGCTAGTAACATCTATGACAGAGTGTGGGGCCTTGATCAGACACCAAAGGGGAAAAGAAACAAATGCATGCTTACTACTTAGCACGCAGATAATTTTTTTTTTCTGACTGCACCAACTATGGGAAAATATTTCGCGAAGTGCTCCCTTCCTCCACCCCCTCCCCAGCTCACTTATCTGGACAGATGGTATTTTACTTGGGTGTGCTTCCTAAGCCAGGAAACTTCACCACATTTTTGCTAGCAGGCCCCTTGAAAAATAAAATTACGTATTAAGTAGTTTGCAGTTTGCCTAGCTGTGCTCTCGTTTTAGGTCATAGCTGGAGGGTAGGGATGGGATCTTCCAGGTTTTGCGGTATTTTAAGCTGTGGCAAAAGTGTAGCATTCTCAGCTGAGCTGCTGCTTAGCACGTTCGGTGCCTTGTGCGTTTAGAGAGGTCACTTTTGTCCTCGTCGGTGAGGACTGCACGGGGGATGTGGTTCGGGCATTGCAATTTCAAAATTAAAAAAAAAAAAACAAACCCAAACAAACAAAGCAACAACAGCCAGCTCACCACCAAACCCAGCATTTTTATTTCAAAATGTGGTTCTCCACTGCTCTGCCCGGAGCATTACTGCGAGACTGCAGTGTGGCTGTGCCCGTGTGTCCGTGTCTGTGTGTCCGTGCATTAAAAAAAAAAAACACAACAACAACAACAAAAACTTGTTGATTACAGCTCTTCTTTCCCCCTCTTCCCCACCCCCTCCCCTCTCTTTGTGTGCCACTGCCCGGTAGGCACCCGTTGTTCCCCCTCTTAGCTCTGGTCTTTGAGAAGTGCGAGCTGGCGACCTGCACGCCCCGGGAGCCCGGCGTGGCCGGCGGGGACGTCTGCTCCTCCGACTCCTTCAACGAGGACATCGCCGTCTTCGCTAAACAGGTCTGGCACCTTTTCCCCCGCCCCCGACCCTCACCAGCTCTCCCGCCGCCTCCTCAGCGCCTCGACCCGCACGGCCGGGTGCTGGCAGGGGCAGCCTCCCTTTGCCCCCCCCACCCCCCCGGCGCCCCCTCTCCGGCGGGGCGGGGGTGCGCCCTGGTGGCCCGGCTGGCCCTGACCCCCGCCTCGGCCGGCAGCCCCCTCACGCTGCCGGGCTGGGACTCCCGGTCCTTGCCCTCCTGCATTAGTGATAGGGAAAGGTAGCTGTGGCGGAGTTTTGGAGGCAGAGAGAGCGGGAGGCAGTCAGGGGAGCCAAAGGAGAAGGCTCCCGTGGGACGGCGGCCGGCTCAGTGCCGGGCCGGCAGGAGCGGAGCGGGCTCCTCTCCATAGCTCGGTGGCCCAGGGCGTTTAGCCGGATTTTGGTACCGGCCGGTTTTGTCAAAGGGATTTTCACCCTTCGGGCGATCCGGTTACGGGGCTAAAGACAGAAGCTGTAGTTCACGCCGGTTTTCCTTCTTCTTGCAGGTCCGCGCCGAAAAACCACTTTTTTCTTCAAATCCAGAGTTGGACAATTTGGTAAGGCCTGCTCCCCCTTCCACCCCACTCCCCTCTCGCCCTTCTCGACCCCTCCGCCAGCTGCTGGCAAGCGCCCTCCTCCGCCCCGGGACCGGGCCGAGCGGTGCGGCGGGGCAGCGGCTGCCGGTCCGGGCACCGGGCTGCACCGGCATGGGAGCGGGGCGCCGGCCGGTCGGCAAGTTGCCTTCAAGGGGCTTCAAAGAGCTTTACTCTTAAGGCCAGTCAGAGCAAAGTCTCAAGCCCCGATGCATTGCAAAGCTGAGTCTGAAAGCCACAGGAGGCTAAAGTGAAGGAAGTAACTGCTTAAGAAGAGAGAGCTGGAGATTTCTAATGTAATTCTTTTGCTAATGTGAACGATTTCAATATTCAAAGTGCCTAAATCCGCTTGTAGAGAAGATGCCAAACTATTCAAACACACAGTCATCCCCCCTTTCTCCTGGGGGCGGGGGTGGGGGTGGGAGCGTGTGTTTGACTTCTCTGCGGACCCTCAGGGATAAGGGCCGGGGTGCTGAGAGGGGAACGAGTAGAGGAAGAGGTTTTCTCCAAGATCGCGGTAATAGAGCACTAATCACCGCTCCTGGAATAAATATGATAAAAATCAAGTGTTTAGGTTAAAGTTGATCAAAATTGTTGAAGCGTGACCAATGAGCTAAAATCCTGGATAATGACCGCGCGCCCTGACAATCCCCTTCTCCCCCTTTCCCACTCGGGCTCTGCCCAGCCCCCGTGCTCCTGTCTCCCACATAACCCCTTGCTCAAAACTTTCTTGCAGATGATCCAAGCAATACAAGTACTAAGGTTTCATCTTTTGGAATTAGAAAAGGTAAGAGCCACGGAGGTGGGCGGGGGGGAACGCCATTCCCTGCCCCCTCTCCCCCTCCTCCGCCTCCCCCCCCCCCTCCGGCTCCCTTCCTCCCGACTGTTTGGGCTGACTTGTAAACATGGCCAGAGAAGATAGGGGTAATGCAGTGTGACACTGTAACCTGTGCCATCAGAGCATGTGACACCCGACAGACATGCCCAGACCGTTTTTTTCCCTTTTTGTGCGTGTGTAATTTCAATATTTACTAATATTAAATATTAAACCCCTTTAATCCTTACGGCTTTCCTCACTTTCCCACTCAGAAATATTATGTTTAACAAAAAAGAAATGAAAGCACTCGTTCCCTTCTCCAGCTCTGTCAGGCACATTAACCCCAAGCAAGCACTAAATGTTTGGAAGAGGCAGGGGCCCCTGCGAGGCGTGGGCAGGGGCTGTGCCCTGGGACGAGAATGGCTCTTCCCACAACCTCAGCAAGTAGCTTCGTTTTACTGCTCCCGGCCATTTAGACCTTTTTTTTAGCCCCGGTTTAAACTGATCCCGTCCCGAGTGGCTAGTTGTACCTGTCTGGGTTGTGTATGCTCCGGGGATACCACCTGGGTCCAGCCCCCAGTGTTCCGATGTTATCACCAAATCCGATTTTCTTCAGCACACAAGTCCGAGCCCACTATCTCTCTCTCTCTAACTTGTTGCTGCGGCAAGTCTCTAGAGAATAATATGTGCTGCAACAATTTCTCTATTGTTTCCTTGCCTTCAACTATTGTCCCCCTTAATTAGAGTTACTTGTGGAGTAGATCAGAGGGCTGTTCTTGCTACAAAAAAAAAAAAAAAAAAAAAAAAAAGTTGAAATACAATATTTGCCATTATTGATTCTGTTATTCTTGTTATTCTTTTCAGGTTCATGAATTGTGTGATAACTTCTGCCATCGGTACATTAGTTGTTTGAAAGGAAAAATGCCAATAGACCTTGTTATTGATGAAAGGGATGGCAGCTCCAAATCAGACCATGAAGAACTCTCAGGATCTTCCACAAATTTAGCTGATCATGTAAGTCCTTCTGTTTTCTTTATGACACTTTTAAAATCTTTAAGCTACTTAGAGGACCTGTTCCTGATTTCCTTGCTTTGCTGGTGTTGTCTATTAGTATTATTACTACCTTAACCTCTTACAAGCTCGAATCCCATCTTCACACTTCCTTCCCTCTCGCTTTGTAAAGTTGTAGAAATGCAAAAGGTTCCTTCAGTTTTCATCTGTAAAGCATCGAGTTTGCAATGGTTTGTAAAGTTTCCTGGTCTGGGCGGCTTGGAGAGCTAGCGAACTGTCGGTTTGATGTGGGGATCGGTGCTTTCTCCTGCTTTTGCCAACTTTGTAATCAATGCATCAATGTAAGGAAACACAGACAAGAAAGTTAGGAAGAAAGTTTGCTGATTTGCTCCCCCCTCCCCTCTCGTGGGGATGACAAGTGATGAGAATTATTGGCAATACTACACTGCATTAAAAAAAAAGAGGTTAGCACATTAGAGTTTCCAATGCTTTTGCTTTATAGCAACTTATTGTCAGAATATGGACTTACTGCCAAATGCCTGAAGCATCTTCATAATAAAAGACAGTAACCTTGATGAAGCAATTATTAACAATGTATTACAGAAAGTTGGAGAGAATGATGATTGAGTAACCGTAGGTTAGCGGTTGATTTTTAACACTTTAAGAGTTGGTGAATTAGTGTAATGGGTGTAGGACTGAACATTGGTGCGTGTGGTGAGGAGAGTGCCTTTGTTTTTCCGGGTTTTGGAGCGACTCTTGTGATCCTTCAAAAGATGTAGATGCAGAGAGACTTTGGGATGTGAAGGGAAAGATTGCAGCTGGTACCGCAGAAAAGGGAAGGAATAGCTTTGGTTAAAAAGAGTGGGTGTGAACTCCACTTTATTTATAGGAACGCATCCCTGGGGGGCAAAGAGGTTTATACAGTTTTAGATTCAATTGAACTAATAATCTAAATGATAGAGTCTAATATTTTAGCAGTTGAAATATTAATTTAACACCCAGTGTGAAGTTAACCATGCTTTCTGCACAGGCGCCTGCCTTTATTTCCCAATGTGTTAAGAAGAGTAGCTGGAAGCCCAGGGAGAATGAGCTTTCTAGGAGCTTTTGTTTCCTTTGAAAACATGTTGTTTTTGTGTGTATTCGGTAATTACATTAGACCTGGACTGAAGCTGAATTGGGAGATAAAATAATAATAAATTCTTCTAAATGTCCCCCTTCTGGCATGGCTTAGTTATGGGAAATATTTTTGGACCCAAGCCTTAGCTTTCATTTTCTCATTTGTATTCAGTAAACATTGCATGACAAGGTTTGTGCTATGTTTTACATTTTAAATCTATTATTTTGAGGGAAAAAATATATGCAGAGCTTCCTTAAAGTTTCTCTGCTTATCAGCTAACTCACATGTAGGTAATAAACTCCATGAGGCATGACACAATTTCAAAAATATTTGTTTCATGGCATTTTACAACCCTAAATTCGTGGGCATAAGTATTCTGGGAGAGTACTAGAAAAGAAATTGAAATGAGTGGCAACCTGAAAGATAGTGAGTCACTGTGTAAAATTTAGAGAAACAGGAAAAAAAACCAACGACGTGTTTCTCCAGTGCAGTTTCTTTACAAGAGTGTGTTTCAAGTGGAAGTGTAGAAATGGAGCATGCTTATGTTTATACTGAAGAGATTAGATAAACTAGCCTGTTTAGGGTTCTGGCAGATGGCAAATGCTCAAGCCAATTTGCAGTGCTCCATTATAATATTTAAATTCACACACAATGATAGGACAGGAGTGGAGGGGGTTAGCATTTTGATAATTTGGTAACTATTATCTTCCCTAGAAGAATCTCCTCTTGCTTTTGTGGCCCCAAAAACAAACTCAAATAAATATGACAACCCATTTATCTTGCACCCGTTAGGGTTTACCACTTCATTGGGTATTATAATTTAAAGCCTTTTATTTCCTGGAGATTTGAGCTATAACGTTTTTACTTTAGCCCCCTGCTATTTGTTTTGAAAGGAAGCAATAATTTGTGCAACCAGAACACCAACTGGGAAATGAAGAGTTGTATCACATAGTTACATTTTATTCATGCGTTTTGGGAAATGTGTCTCCTTATTGGATTTTTTTTTTTGTATATTAGCTTGTTTTCCTGACAAAACTTTAACACCTTTTTATAGCTTAGTCAAACTACCATGTTTTATATTTGCAAGGTTCCAGCAGAAAGAAATGCACTTTTATTCATAGAAAAGGAGAAGCTTTAAAAAAATGGCTAATAAAAACATGCAAGTCGATTAAAAATGAGCTATCATTTTTGAGCATCTACCTGAAAACGTAGCAGTTCAAGCATGCAAATTTGTCCAATTTGGCTCTCCAGGTTTATTTTTTTTTCATTTGCCTTGATATGCATATTTAATATATAGCCTTAGGCTAGATCTCATTTGGTGAAAGTTGGTGCAGGGGTGATGATGAGCCACTTCAGAAGGACAGAGACAGCATGTTGTTTCCTCTGTTTTATGTATTGGCCCACTATTCTGATCCACGGGTCTTCCCCTCATGGTTTTATTTGCACATGAAATACTAGGAGCATTTCAACTGATTGGCTATGAATAATGATAGCCCAAAAGAAGTGTAGGTTAATTTGTTGTGTGCCAAGGTTTCTCTTGTGGAGGTGACAGTTTGTGACAGCTGTTTGACACCCCAAAAATTCATACCCCTCTATTGTTATTAAATGGTGTAAAGCTACCCTCTGTGTGTTTAATGTGAATATGAGGAGTGGTAGTAGTGACAGTGGCAGTGCTGAATTAGGAACTAAGGCAGCTCTCAGCTTTATTGTTTTTCTAGACCTTAAAACAAGCATGAAGGAAAGTAACGGAAAGAATTGTAGGATTAGCCAATATTTACCATAAGACTTGAAATGGGGTACTCAAATATTGCATGCTTCCCCTTTCAAAATCTACTGCTCTGCTATTTATATAACTTAATTGGAAACCAAACCCAAAAACAACAAAGGAATAAACTCTTCAGAGATACACCTGTGCTGAAAAAAGGAGACAGCTGTAAGAGGCTGTGCTGTACATGTTTGGTAATAAATGTGTTTATTGAATTTTATTTTAGTGCGCTATTAACTGTTATGTAATGTAGTTAGTGTAAAGGGTCCAGGGACTTGGTAGATCAAACAGTGCAGTGCTGGCCACAAGAAGCTGAAACTTTTGTTATTACTCTGCTGTGTTTAGTAAATATAACAGCCCATAATTAGTTTTTGAATTTTTAACACCCTTGATTTTTTTTAGTGCTCTGAGGTATTAGCTGTAGATGTGAAGAAGGTAATCACAGCTATGCCCTGGCTGAACCAGATTAGTTAGGGGAAAAAAAGATAAGAAAATAGGGAAAAAACCCTTTGCAGCTGCAGTTCAAGTCTGGTTTCCCAGCACAGACAATTTATTATTGTTCAAAGAAACATATTGGGCCCTATCCTGAATTCTGTGTTTAGCCTAAAATTTCTGATGAGACTGTTGACAGATTTTTTTTTTCTCATTTCAAGCTATTCAAATCAGAAAAACACAATGCTCATAACATTTGGAGATTTTAAAACTTTTTTTGAACATATGATAACATTTTGTACTTTAATTACATATCTTTTGTAGCTGGCCTCACCTGGTGTCATACAATTGTTCCTTTAGCAGAAACCTGTTTTTAAGCCTAGTAATTCTCCCATAGAAATTTATGGCTCTCCTTCCAGTTTTCGTGGGAACAGGATGAGGGCCTCAGTCTTTTTGATATTTGTTTATATGTTTTAGTCAATTTGTAGCTCAGAGATAATAATATACAGATCATAATTCCTAAAATATAATTAAAATGGATAGAAATATACATACATCTCTTAAAAAAAAAGACTTGACAGATTAGAAATCCAACATCTTAGCTATAGAAGAGAAAGATTAGTCTGAATATTAAACCTTTCAGCTCTCACATGAGGAGATACTTATTTAGTACTTTTGGATATCCAGACAACTTAACATTTCTTTAATATTTCTCCTCAAAGAATGTTCTGTGCAAATTCCTGGCATTTTGCAGATAAGAAAAAGTAAAAATAGTGTAGTACATATCGATTCCAGTAATATAATGAAATCTTTAGGTAAGGTTTCACTGAGTA